>NW_022147563.1:886887-933168 GCF_002938485.1 Sitophilus oryzae
AACTGACATAGCTGAAACAAGATTGACAGAAACTAGGGTTCTAGGCCCACTCACTTGTTTTCATTACTCTTATATACGCTATAGAATATAGATAACATTATTACTTGTATTGGATCACTCTCATGGTTTCTATTTTGCGAAGCAGTGCTAGCCTTGTGAGAATCTTGTCTATGCTAGATTTTATCGACGTATTTGCGTCGATTTAGGAATACTAAGCTCGCTTCTATAAAACTGTCTTTCGACGATAAAGTATCTCCTGGCTTTCCAATTCTTCTAAATATGTGCCTAAAGTCTCAAATAGCACTGATTTAGAACTGTGATCTGTTCTATCTTAACATTCAGTTGTGTGTGTACTGAGACATTTGTTTGTGGGTGCTGTATATGGAAATCTCAACAATTGTTTTTAACACCATTTTCTTCTGTGTTCATAATCATGAATAATCGACTTATATATCTCTTATTTCCATGATATTTGTTGGTATTTGACAGTCGTTTTTTTTTATTGTCTTTACTTTCTTTTTATTAAGTTTAAGCCTATGGCTTTGACTATTATCTTGAACTTAATAGAGATCGAAAATTAGTCATAAAATAGTAAATAGTGGAATCTGAAAAATATAGGATATCGGCGTAGAACAAGTCATGAAAAGAGATTAATTTAATGAAATTAATGATGCTGGATCCAATTGGTGCCAATACAGAAAATCTTATTTTGGACAATAATATGGAAATTAGGGCATGTGAAGATTACAGGTACCTGGGATCGATATTTACAGGAGATGGAACGGACGATAGAGAAATAAATAACAGAGTAATACAGGCACAAAGAGTTATCAAATGCATAAATGGCATTCTATGGAGCACTGAAATTACAAAAAACAGGAAATATAATATATACGAGACACTAGTTAAAAGCATATTACTCTATGGATGTGAAACATGGCGACTCACTAAAAGGAATAAAAGGAAATTAGAGACAACAGAAATGGACGCGATTAGAAGAGCAATGAGAATTTCACGGAGGGATAAGATCAGAAATGAAGACATTAGACAACAGATGGGAATAGAGGGAACAATAGTAAATGATATAGAACAAAAACAATTAATATGGTACGGCCACGTTCAGAGAATGCACAATGAAAGAATTCCAAAACAAGTCATTCATTGGATACCACCTGGTAAATGAAACAGAGGACGTCCGAAGAAAACATAGATGGAAGGAATAAGAAGGTCGATGAGCGAGAAAAATCTGACCGAAGATCAATGGGAAAATCGCACAGGGTGGAAGTTAGGCATCGGACAACGTCGTAGGACGTTCTGACCTGAATTTATATATAAATTAATGATGCAAAGCAAGAAAGAGGAGGTAAAATAAACAATAATCATCCGAGATTTCGGCTTCTTAGACAACTTTAGACCAAAATTTATTTTTATACACTTTTTTATCGGTATTATAAAATTGACATTATACCGGCTGTTTTTCAAAAGCGTTTCACCCCTATAACTTTCTTATTTTTTCAGATAAAAAAAACGAGATTTGGTATGTTAGTATACGACATAAATTAGGATCGATTGACGCTTTCAGTTATTTTCGGTCACTTCTTGTTTCACTGAAAATGACCACAACTTTCGATTTTAAATAGTACCCTCAGTGTTCTTGTTTTTACTTTATTTGGTAGAAAGTAACATTTTGAATAAAATGACATCTCATATCTTTTGACATTATCGCTTAAAACATAGTATTTTAATTTTCAGTCTAGATAGTTATGGATGTGTTCATGAAGATACCTTGACTCGAATTACCAAGTATGTGGTACCAAATTATTCGCAAAAGAATCATTTTTCCAAATATTCTAATGAGCCTCCCACGTTCTATTTAAACATATGAGTTATGATTAAAAATACGATTTAGGCATCTTTTAACCAGCTAGGAAAAGTCACGAAAAACACTAGACGATCAAATTTACTTTTCCAAGGCTTCTTGATTAAAGATTAGTTGTTTAACACCGCCCTGATACTCTATATCCAAATTTAAAATACTATTTTTTTAAAGGGAAAATGTCAAAAGTTGACATATTATGATAAATCATGGTATTCAGAATGTCATTTCTAGCAAATAAAGTAAAAAAATACCGACGAAACTATTCAAAAGTTGTAGTTATTTCCGGTGAAACAGAATGTAACCAAAACACTAACGTACTAAATCTCGATTATTTATCTGAAAAAATTAAAAAGTTATAGAGGTGATCATCTATCTTTTGTAATAGTCAGAAAGTTAAAAAATATTTCGAAATTTTAATAGTTCTGTTCATAGGGTGTCTTCATTTATTTAATAGCTATAATTCGTTTCCATTATCAGTTTTATCGGCAGACATCCTTCAAGGCGGTCGGTCCTCAACAACCGAAGCTGTCCGCTTTGCGAGTCCAATTTAAAGTTGGTCGCCGGCGAATTTTCGGAGTAATTTGTCAAACCGATTAAATTATCTTATTTGCTTTGGGGTGGTGTTGTGTGGCGCGTCGACGGTGCCACCACCGCCGGCCGGCCGGACGAGAACCGGGGAAGAAGTCAATTTGTCGCTTGTCGAATAAAAGCGGTCGACGCTTTGGTTTTGATTAGCACCGGAGTGAATTAAGAAAGTTTTACGAGGGAAGTTGGCGAGAAAAACTGGTTCCAAATGGATTGTAAAAACATATTTTTGAAAGGAGCGTTTTAAATTTGATTATCGTCAATCATTTTTTAACATTGTGACCACAACAATGGAGTATTTGGGGAAGGATCAATGGCGAGCTTATCCTATTTCCTGGATACCTGGATAACGGTAGTCCAGACAGAAACCTTTGCCATCCTACGATGCAACAAGAAGAGCCTTCCTCAGTTAAACAACTCAAGTCAGCTGAGTTACTGAAGCTCATCAACATATGCTCAGATAGTCAGGCGGCACTTATGAGCCAAAATGTATCATCAAGACTCGTCTGGAAATGCTTCGGTGAAGTGGGAGCTCTGTCAGAAACGAACAGAATTAAATAACCTATTCTTGCTGCCGGGCCACAACGGCATCCAAGGCAACAAAAAGTATGTATAACATACAACAATGCATAACACGTAGGTCTTTTATCCAAGAACCTAATTCTAAAACAACTAAGGAACTGCTACTGCTAGGATTATGACAGGAAATATGTCTTTTAAGTGTTACGACCTGAACAAGCTCGAGCTGTATCAAGGAAGTTTTTGCTGCAGACTCTACGATAAAGATCCTGAAACATCGCGAAAATATGCCACTGTTAGGCTCTGAATCGCAAGCGACACTTTTTATTTAGAAAAACAAGACTTGAACCGTAGGAACTATGCCCCCATCCTAGCAACGGTCTGCACAAGTGGGTGCAGGCTGCAGGGATAGGAGAGTGGGTACTGACATAGAAAGGAGACAAACACAATATGTCTTACAGGTTGCAATGTTTCCGACACAGGACGACTCTTATTGTTGAAGATAAAAACAGATACAAGCATTCATTTTAAATATTTTGTAGTGTTTTGAAAGTGATTGATTTGAAATTGATACTAATATGAGCATTAGCACTGCAGCCATAAGAGTTTGTGTGTTCAGTATCAACCACTTCCACTTTTATCACATCTTCTTTATCATATATCATCTCTGGGCAATATTCTCTATCTTCAAGTGCCATGTTCTATGTATGTCGGCGATCACTTATCCCCTTCTGAACTATAAGTCTTTCGAACTTTCTTTGTAATATAAGCTTGGAGTGGAGTACCGGGTTCCTCTCAATATGTGCTTCCAGTTGAAGATCATACTTTGGTTTACAATATCCAATAGTTTTTTAGTAACCTCGTTTTTGCTACGGTCCTTGGTATACGCAGTAGACGACGGCGAGTGTACATTTTGAAGGCATAGGCTTCACGTATCTAATGTTAAGAGATCATGTTTCAAACCCATTTAATGTAACTGCCCAAAGAACTAATAGTCGGGTTTCCAGTATTACCGCTTTCATTTCAATCAACACTTTCAACGTTGTCTGTGCTTTCATTATCATGAACATTTCCCTCTTCATCATATTGGCATTTATTATTAAGGGTGGTGCCAAAGATAGAAACTATCGGAAACAATAAATAGCCAACATATTTGGTAGTCAAGCAGCCTTAAGAGCGATCAGCTCGGTAACTACCAATTCGAAATTGGTAAAAAAATGCCAAAGAAAAAAAAAAGAGATGCTGGACAAATTAGGCAAAGAAAATAAATAGTCTTCCTATTCTGGGTGCCAGAGTGCCAGACCACCAAGGTATAGAAGGTAATGAAAAGGCAAAAGATCTAGCTAAAAAAGGAGCGAACACACCACTAACTGGACAGAATCGTGCTATTTCCCAAGTGAAAAACAACTTAAAGCAGAATTCAAGAACCAAGAAGACTTCACCTGTAACTTAACATCTACAATGGTCTTAATACACTCGAAGACATTTTTCAGGATTTTCCTTAATTTAAGTTAGGATAATCTTCGGATTGTTAGAGTTTTAACAGGACATTGTCTCCTTAATGAACACCTAAGTAGATTGAAGCAAAGAAACAACGGCGAATGAATGAAATATTCTGTGAGGGAAATGGGGAAACACCAAAACACCACATCACTAAGTGTGCCGAGACGACAACCATTCGTGCCATAAACTTTGGCAGGACTGATATCGGAAATTGAAAACTAACCTCTGTAAAACGGTATCAGACACTGACTTTTCAAAGCCAAAAGACTATATTATGTGTTTAAGCTCAAGAAAGAGAGACAATAGATCTATAAGGTCGCAGTGATATCTGGTGTGATATCTGGTTTCAGCAAGTATATATCATTCTTAATTAATGTTTATGTTAACAATTTTTGTTCCTCTGTGTGTGTATCGTTTCTTAAATAAAGAATGGTAAGATATTGTGACGTCGTCGTCTTATTTTTATCTGAATTTTCTGGTTTCTAAACTATAATGATTGAGGTATATAATATACATAATATATATATTATTAAAGGAATGAAATATTAAAATAATAAATATATCATTCTTACCAAAGAGTTTACTTACTCGAGAAACATTCAATTTTGTTGTTTTAAAAAGATAACAAATAATGCAGTTTGCTATCTCGTAGTAATTAATTTTGCGCTTTAACTTTTAAAACTTTTTGCAACATAAACTCTAAGCGACTGGTTACTCTAAAGCTCAAGTGTCAGCTGATAATGCTGACAATGACGCTACCGTCGAGAAGGGTAATGGACGAAATAATTTTCAAGAGAGAAACTGTGAGAAAGCCGATACAAATTGGTGGGATTATACAAATCTGTCAGTTTAAGTTGAAAACTTACTTCAGGAAGACTTAAGACTTGTCTTGGAAAAAAGAAAATGAAGATGATAAAAACTGTTATATTTTATCAGCTCATCATTTTAAAAATAAATCCATTTTTAATTTTATTCACTTTCAATCGACTTTATATTTGGTAACGTTTTATTTTTTTATTTTTATTATAGTTCCAGAGTGTTGATAACCTTTATTATTTATATTAATGACCTTTTTAATTACCTTCCACCAAATAAGTGTCGAGCGTTTACGGATGACAGTTCAATGATGACAGTTCAATGTTTTGTAGAAATAAAAATATGGATCTGCTAGTGACTGACAGCGAAAGGTTGATGAAACGTGCGGAGACTTGGTTCACGCATAATTGCCTGAAACTGAATCGCGATAAAACGCAAAACATATTTTTTTCCTCCAGATAGTCTAAGGATGTAGAAATGAATAGTGCTAAACTATTGGGTACTACACTGGATAGTACACTCAGTTGGGTACTACATATTGAAAATCTTAAACGCAGACTTTCGTCGGTGGTATACTTGATGTGTAAACTTAAAGCGTTAATCTGTCAGGAGTCTTTGTTGAATTCGTACTATGCCTTGTTTCATTCCCATATGTCCTATGGAGTGGCTTTGTGGGGGAACTCGACAAACTCTATTCAAATATTTCGGTTGCAAAAAAGTGTAATTAGAATATTATGTGGTGTTGGCTATCGAGATACAGGTAAGCCCCACTTTATTAGACTGAATATACTTACACTGCCTGCTCTGTATATATTAAATCAACTTTTGGAAGTTCATAAAACTAAATCTTATCTGACAGTTAACTCTGACTGTCATAATTATGGAACAAGATCTGCCAATCTAATACGAACCAATTTCTATAGACTGGATAAATCAGCTAGAAACTCTCTACGCATTGATTTATACAACCGTCTTCCAATGGAATTAAAAACAACTTAAATTGTTGTTTGTCTTGTATGTATTTAATGTGACACACTTTGCCTCCGTGTATTGTTTTTTTTCTAACTTTTAGTATTTTTATGAATTCTTATCTGTTTGTTATTTACTCTGACCTGCTACAATTATACATTGTATAAATACGTAGTCAATAAAGATTTATTTATTTATTTATTTATAATGAAAGCATAATATTTTTTTAAAAGTCTTCACACCTAAAGCGGACTACACACGGTCCAGTTCGGTCGTATGGTCGTATTCGGGCGATTTAGTCGAGATGGATGAAACATATGATCCTCTGCGGGCTTGTTATCCTATAAAATTGAGTCCAAGTTAGGTGAGCAAACTACAAAACAGGTCGATCGACTAACCAAGATGTATCTTAATGGTTCATTGAAAGAAACTATCATTATCCAACGTTTCTTTGAATGTGGTAAACAATGTTGAAAATAAAATAATTTCGGACTTTTTTACGGTGAGAACCATGTCTCCTGAGCATTTTGTTTTTTGTATCATGTCAATACATGCCTTGGTTAATTTTTAAGAGCGAAATGAACTTTTCACCAACAATTTGCAATTTTTTTAATTATCATTTCTTTATGAAGTTATTTTTCAATGTGACAAGGCGGCTTTGGTCATTATTATGAACTATATACTACTATGATCTGCTCATCATGTTCGACGTTTGGCAAATGCTTGGCAGAGGTCGCGAAGCAATACCTAAATGAACTTCGCTTGGTCCTTAAAAAAGAATGGGAAAACAAAACGCAATATGATACATTCAGCCTCAATGACAGTACGAACGGACGTATACAGGCAGTTATAGCAGCCAAGGGCAGCAATACAAAGTATTAGGGTATATTTTACTTTTTTTTTCTGTTTGTATACTTGAGAATTACAGATGTTTTCTTTAATATCGTTAGTTCTGTTATCGATATTAATGTTTATTAAAACCCGGACTGTCTCGTTAGTTTTTAACTTTTTTTTATAGAGTTCCCAATGCAGTTTAATATGACGTAACGGCAATAGTCAACAAAACCATCTCGTCATATTAAAAACTTACATCAAAAAATATCGATAACTGAAATAATTTCAAATTGATCTTTATCAGTTCATTTCGCTCTTAAAAATTAACCAAAGCGTGTATTGGCATGAATCAAAAACCAGGAGTCAACCAAAATGCTCAGGCGTCATGGTTCTGACCGTAAAATTATATTTTAGAAATATTTATTGACGAAATTATTGCACAGGGTGTTTTAAAGTTAGGGTAAAAAAACAAACCCTCGATAAACCCTGTATAATATGCCAAATACTAAAGTTTATAAAAAGCTGAGTTTAAGAATTAAAGTTAATATAATTATATCCAGCTTGCTAAAAAATTCATGAAAATAGGGCCAAAATTAACAAAAATATAATACATACTTTAAATTTGAGCAAAAATTTCTCCGTTGCGTTTTTTTGCATCTGAGTGTATCTGCACATCTTACCTAAAATCTGCACATCTTACCTAAATTAAGTAATTACTTAAATAAATAAAATATTTACATATTTGTATACCCTATCAAATTGATCATTAGCGTTCCAAAGTATTAAATATACCAGAAAAATTATTTCCAATATAAAAAATATAACATAAAATTCTGTGTCTATAGATAAAAATTCATCTGGCCAAAGTGCAGTGAAACGTATACGTATGTTGTTAAAATTTTAACAATGCAAAAATTGGAAATGCTTTTTTCGAACGGGCAATTATACATTGATTTGGAAAAATATTTTTATTTATGGGTACGCTTTTATTTGTATGTTTATGTATATTTAAAATTTATTAAAACATACAAAGTCGTGACACTTTACAGAATTAATATAAATAAACATCGAATTCAATAAAATATGGAAAAATAGCTATTCAAATTTCAATATGTTCTCTAAAAATTGACGACGTTGTTGGAACGAATGCTTGCAAATAAAAATGTTTAATTTAAATTTAAAACAAATATGATAAAAACGCGCATATATATGTATTTATTTTTAATATTTTTTATATGCACCGTATTTTTTATTATTCTGTTTTTAAAATTGATACATTTTTACAATCTTGTGTGAATTCACCATTTTTTTTCCTTTGACACATTATATATGTGACAACTTATACAGGGTGGCGCACCTCATTCGCCTCGGTTGATTATACGAAAACGGAAAGATGTAGTAACAAAATATTTTATGGGTATATGTGGGGAGGTAATGTGGGCACAATTTAAAATTATTTTGAAATATACAGGGTGTTTCAGAACTAAGATCCATGCCAAAGTTATATTTTTTCTTATGGAACACCCGGTATTTTATTTCATTTTTGGATTCCTGGTCCCAAAAAAGGTATTTATTATAAGGGTTAAATATGTTTAAAGTCTTTGGTTTTTGAGGTATTGAAAGATATTTAAATTTGCATGCTACAATAGAATAGATTATTAATATCCTGTACATTACTTTTCAGAATAAGTTCTTGTACTGAGTTTAAAGGTAGAGAAATAAACTTTACAGAAAAATGTTATTCCTTCCTTAAATGTATACAGAGGTATCGAACATTTCTGGTCTATTTTAATTATTCATTTAACATAAAAACTTCGTTTTTTCAAATGCAACACTATGTATTTTTTTTTAAATAAGTCGAAGCAGATGTAAATGCTCTTTCAAACTATATTATGGTTTCCTGTACCTATTTGGCTCAGATTTTGAATAAAAAACGATTTTTCAATAAAATTGTAATCAAGATGGCTAGTGTTGTCATGGCAAGTTTCTAGTGACAGTTAGTTATTTAGTAGTTATTTTCAAAATCGAAATTAGTTTATGGACTTATTTAAATTTATACCAGTTTACTTTTATTTAATTTACCTACAATAGTTTAATAAATAATATTTATTAAATATGTGTTTATTATGCTATCAAGAAAAAGGAAGAAGTAGTCTTTGAATTATTTTACGATGACTTGTAGATATATGTATTTTCTATAAAAGAGCCAATTACGGCAAATTAATATTCTTTACTTCCTTTCGACAGGTTTCTGCCTAATAGGTTTTTTATAAACCACACTACCAGGTCTGCTAAATAGGACAAGAAGTTTTTCAAAGAAACTCTTATCAGGAAGATTCTTATTTGGATATCTTTGAGCATAAGCCCTTGAGGCCAAGAAGCAATTTATCTCACAAAATAATATCACTAGTAACATATCTATTCGTTCCGCCAGCAGATACTGCTTTATTTTTCTTGATAAAATAATGAATACTTATTTATTAAACTATTGTAGGTAAATTTAAGTAAACTGTTATAAATTATAAGTAATAATGTCCATAAACTAATGTCGACATTCAAAATAGTTACTGTTATAGTTATAATTATAGTTAAGTGTTACTAGAAAATTGCCATGGCGACACCAGCCATCTTGATTACAATTTTATTTAAAAATCGCCTTTTATTCAAAATCTGAGCTAGATAGATATAGGAAACCCTAATATAGTTTGAAAGAGCATTTGAATCTGCTTCGATTTATTTAAAAAAATACAGGGTGTTACATTTGAAATACCAAAGTTTTTATATAAAATAGATCAGCAACTTTTGACAGCCCTGTATAAATTTAAGGAAGCAATACCATTTTTCAGTAAAGTTTATTTCTCTGCCTTTAAACTCAGCATAAGTATTAATTCTGAAAAGTAATGTACCGTGTGTTAATAGCCTATTCTATTGTAGCATGCAAATTCAAATATCTCAAAAACTAAAGATTTTAAACATATTTAACCCTTATAATAAATGCCTTTTTTTGGCCCAAGAATCCAAAAATGAAATAAAATACCGGGTGTTCCATAAGAAAAAATATAATTTTGGCATGGATCTTAGTTCTGAAACACCCTGTATATTTCAAAATAATTTTAAATTGTGCACATTACCTCCCTACATATACCCCTAAAATATTTTGTTTCTACATCTTTCCGTTTTCGTATAATCAACCGAGCCGAATGAGGTGCGCCACCCTGTACAGGGTGGCGCCTCTCATACGCCGCGGAAGCTCCAAGGAGAATGGTTTTTTTTATATCGAAATGAAATTTTGCCAGCGTATGTAGGTTAACTAAAAGCATTTTGTAAAAATATATAAAATTATACAGGGTGTCTCCCAAAAAAATTACTCATCAAAGTTTTGTTTTTTCTAATGGAACACCCTATATATTAATTGATTTTTGGATTTTAGGAAGAAAATCAAGGTGAGTTTTATTAAAGAAGCATATACCTAAAATCTAAGGATTTTGATATATTTCACATTTTGTGAAAATAAAGAGTAAATTTTAAATTTCGATAACAGTTACCTAAATTTTAGTTGACCTTGAATAGCCTCATATTTAATTACAGCAACCATTATATGTTAAACCAAATTAAAATTTGACCCAAAAAGTTATACAGGGTGAGACAAAATTAATATGGAACATTAGTCACTTTTAAAAGCAAGTTACTTCTTTATTTTAAATGGAACACCCAGTATATTATTCCGGAGTTTAATGGGGAATTTATATTTCTTCAAAATATTATTAAGGTTGCCTACCCCTCAGACAAAAATTTTCATAGATATTTTATTTTTTATGATTTTGCATCAGTAGATTTTTATTATTTGAAAAAAATCTAGGTGGCTGGTGAAATACATTGTTAATTTAATAAAAATTGAAGATTGTAAAGTAAAATACTCAACGGTAATAAAAAGATACACGTTTAAAACTTATTTTAATTATTACAGAATTTAAACTAGATTAAACCTATAATTATGTGACAAAAATAATCTAGATGAAATCAAATGCTCAAAATTCTTCCTTTCCTGTTAACTGCATAAAATGATTGTCTTTTCAAAAGGATCTTTTCATTTTAAAAGTCATATGTGGAGTTCTACCTCGAAAAGCAGCTACACTAATTTCTCTCAGGTTATCGACAATAGTTGGTCGAGTTTTATAAACACTTTCTTTAACATATCCTCATAATAAAACCAGACTAGATAAAATCAGGAGCATTTAAGTATTCGATTAGTTGGTGAATGCACTCTGCATTCGTCAACTTATAGAATCATATTAATTCTCTCTGATGTCTGAGTCTGATGTAAGTTAAGTTTGCATTTTCAGCAAATTTCGGAGAATTTTTTTTTGTTTTAACTGACATAAAATGATAACTAGTTGTTATAGTGGGACTAATTAGACAGCTATGTTGAAGTAACGTCAGACATATCACAGCCACGTAGATTTTATCAAATAATAAAGATCTACTCAGATCAAATCATGTAAATGAAAATATCTGGGAAAATCTTCGTTTGAGGGGTAGGCAACCTTAATAGTATTTTGAAGAGACATGAATTCTCCATTGAATATTGAAATAATATACTGGGTGTTCCATTTAAAATAAAAGAGTAAAATTTAAACCTTTGTAAGTGACCAATGTTCAATATTAATTTGTCTCACCCTGTATAACTTTTTGGATCAAGTTTTAATTTGATTTAAAGTACAATAGCTAATTTAATTACATATTAGGTTATACCGGGTAAATTCCAATTTAAGGTAGCTTTTATTGTAATTTAAAAATTGTTCTTTATTTCTAGAAAATGTTAAATATGTCAAAAACCTTACATTTTAGTCATATCGTTATCTTATAAAACTCACCTTTATTTTTCTCCCAGAATCCGAAATTCAATTAATATATAGGGTGATCCATTACAAAAAACACAACTTTGATAAGTAACTTTTTTGGGGACACCCTGTAGAACTCTCTATATTTTTAAAAAGTGCTCTGAATTATTATATTATTATTACTTTCTAACAGGTCCTTATTGCCTTCTAACAGGCCTTGACTACCTTCTAACAGGTCCTTATTGCCTTCTAACAGGCCTTTAGTCTCGGTGCTTTCCGTAGACCACAAAAACCAAATCTCTCATTTGATTCTTTTCTTTTTTTATCTAAATACCCTTTCATTTCTTTCACTTTGATTATTCATGGAACTTGTAGCAATATTTTTGTACGCTTTTTATTTATCTTTTTCACAGTATCATCGCCAAAGTCACCAATTAAATTCTTGTCAATTCCAAACATTAATGTGGGCTTAGTTTAGTACTATTACTATATCTACTATACTACTACTACTATACTACTACTTTTACTACTGTACTACTACTTTTATAATTATACTACTACTTTTATAGTATTAATGCTCAAAACTACTTGTGGTAGTTTTTTCCACCAGTCGCATTCATTGTCAACTAGTTTTAATAGCACTTAACAATGTGCGATTTTGTCCGTTCTACCTGTTTTTTTTTTGACCTGGGTGACGATACCGTATTTATAATATTTTTAATTTTATAATCAAGACAAAAATTATGGAATTTTTTACATTTAAATGCTTTTCCTTGATCTGAAATAATTTCATTCGGTACACCAAATATGCTGAACAAGTCCTACAACCTACATACGCTAACAAAATTTCATTTCAATACAAATTATCGTTCTTCTTGGAGCCTCCGCGGCGTATGAGAGGCGCTACCCTGTATATAGGCTTGGTGCATTCTTCGCCGGTGCTGCCACGTAAACAACTAATACTTACAAATACACGGGTTTAAATAGCGAGAATACGAAAAATTTATTTTTTAATTATTCTAAAAGTGTTAGGAAGTATAATTTGTGAAAATTATAAAAATAAAAATAAAAATAAAAAAGTAAATATTTTGATGTCTTCAGAAGGTCTAACTTATATTATAATTTATTATTCTAGTTAAAAAAACTTTTTAAATGAGTTAACAACTACGGTAGCGAGTATAGTTTTAATCATTGGTTTTGCTAGTGGAGCATAATTGGGGCTATTTCGGCTGTAACGAAATTTTTTAAAGGTTCATAATTATAATTTTAAAAGATGTTCATAAAACATTTAGTAAACATTATATTAATTGTTTCATATTATGTTCTCTTTCTTCCAAATTGAGAATTATACTTCTAAATTAGTGTATATCATAGTTCAATATGTTGTGATAAATCAATTATATATAATGTATTTGCACCCAAATATTGGTACATTACATTTAAGTAAGAAATGATAAAAACCCTCAAATTGCGGAGAGTCCACTCAGCGAAAAAATTGATATATTCCTGGAATGCCTCGACCTAAAAAAAAGTTTCCTCGGTTGAGGCCGCACATTTGTCCTCAAAAGAGGAAACGGTTGGAAAAGGAAAAACGATAGAAGGAGAGAGGGGATTGGAAAAAGCTTGCTCTCCACGGCATGTTTATACTTTATTACTTTTAATGCGCGTCGTATAATCCCGTCATATTTTTTCGACTCCCAGTTTTCGTATACGCCGCGCCGCAAACCGTACCGTTTTTTTTTGGTTTTCACGTTGCCATATGTTAGAAAATTGTAAAAATACATTAAATAAATAATAGTTATTTATGATATAAGTGCTAAAAGTGGTATTTTATTTTGAGAGAAGGAAAGCTTGGGACACTTGCACCCAGTGCTAAAAGTAAATGACTTTTACCATCAGTGACATAACAGACCGAAACTAATATGTCGATCAATCCTGATTTATGTCACATACGAACATACAAAATCTCATTTTTTTCATCTAAAATAAAATCAAAAAGTTATAGAGGTAAGAATCTTTTGAAATACACCTTGAATAGGACAATTCTTAGCGATAGTAGGTTGTGCGTTTATGGAGAACAGTTAAGTATTTGGAGAACAGACAGTAAACATTTGAATTATTACATAAACTTTCTCCATTAATGCAACCTTCCATCAGATTCAATAATAAAAAAGTACTTTGCTGCCAACTTCCTCTAATTTCGAAAGTGCTGCCATAGTGAAAATATTTTCATAAATGTGTCCAAGTATTTTGTAGCAGAGTAACAACTTTATAGGCATACTTATTCTATAAAACAAGATTTCACTGCAAAATTTGATCAAACCACTGGCAACGTTGATCTTCTTTTATACTGTCTTTCACTGGGGATATCGCTCAGGGCTATAGAATGAAAATTATAACGTTAAATATGGAAATATGGTAGCCGTGTATTTTGTTTTCTTTTGCTCTTGGCACCAAATTTTCATGTACTTGTATTTATGTCAGCAAATGAATACCATTGAGGCCTTATAAGTGTATACTTTATCTCCCGTTTGCAGCCATCATGTTCCTTTAGTTCATTATTAATTATATTAAAAATAGAGTTACCTATATTATTATTAATATCAACCGTCGATTATAAACTTGAAAATTAGATAAACGTTTTTTTTAATTATATATTTAAAGTATTCTATTATTGGGTATAATATACTTTAATGCAGACTGTTTAGAATATTACAGTTGGGGGATGGAATGTTTGATGTTACAATAACAAAATAAAATATCTACTAATTCACCGCAATAAATCAAAACGCTTTACTTTTAAACACCGGGCGGACATCCCGCTATAACCATATTAACATCATCAGCAGATAATTAAAACTCAGCGTAGTTTCTAAAACTAAACGTAATTCCTAGAACAAAACATAGTTTTAAAAAACTAAATATCGTTTTTTAAAATGCGCATCCAGCATTTAAGAGTAATGCAAAACCTTTGCATTACCCAATTCTAGTATTTGGAGGAAATCCTAGTGGGCGTTGAAATTGTTATTCAGCACCTGGCCAAGGTATTTACAAGAAGGGCGTGTAGAAATCAACTATCAAAAATATCCTTTGACGTAAATCATTAAAATCTATGAAGGAGCACAAGGTTGTCAAGAGTTTGTTAACGAAACCAAAAGCAGACACGGAAAATAAGGTTGTTATATTAGATAAAGAAGATTATTACGATAAAGTTAACAACTTGATCCATAATGGTACAGCTGGTTCCAAAAAAAATAAATACGACTCTGTACACATTTTTTTTGAATATTTGAGCAGTGTATATTTACGTGTCAAGTATTTTGACATGTTAAGGTTATTATGACATTGAATAAAACAACTTTGCTTTTTACAAAGTAGCAATTAAATTTTTCAGAATGTCAGCATGACATGAGTAGAGAAATGGGGGACTGGTATTATAGAATACACTCCCCGAAATAATAAAAATATATATGTTTTAAATCGTATTCACTTTTATTGGAACCAGCTGCACCTACCCAAAGTTAAAAAAGAATCCTTCGTCAAAGATGGCAGCAGATGTTAAAAAACTCTGAAACAGTTCAGTTTTAATCATCTGCTGAAAATGTTAGCGAAACGCGTATTTGGAAGAACGTATTTTGATACATTAGTGTTTTATTTTGCTATTTAAAATAATAATAATATGTCTAATAAAGTTGGATCATAATGTACGTTTTGGTTAATAACGAGTGAAGTAATTTTCAGTCGAACGTAGTAATAATCAGTTTTGAAGTTTACCCAAAAAGTGGAGACAATGAAAGTTCATTTATCGTAATGTAGCTAAAATTATCAAGGCATATTAAGAAATAAAAATAAACGCACAATAAGAAATAAATATATAAGTAATATACAAAACAACTGCAAATATACGAGAATAAAAATACTGCCTTTACAAAAACTAGCAACGTTTTTAAGCTTGGTTAGCCTTTTTTCGAGATGTCATCTTTTAACTGACGCGCGTGACTCGAATATAACGAAGGCAATTTAGAAATAGCTGATAGATTATGTATTTGATAGACAACTCTTTAAAATTGGCAATTTCTGGAGAAGTGTAGTAATAAAATTTACGATCAATCCATCAACGGGGTAAATGCATTTTTTGTCGATGTTGTATACTGCAATTTTCAAAGTTATTTTCTTCCTCATCAGACGATTTGGAATACTATTTTGTAAAAAAACATGGAACCTAGATTAATTTAAATAGAACCAAATATTTTAGTGTCTAAACAGAGTAGTAAGAAGGTACAACTAACATTAATACACTTAAAAGAAATAAAATACGAAACTTATGAATAATGAAACATTATTTGGGTCATATATTTGGAATAAAATCGTTGGATTATAAAATCTATTAGTGATGATATTTCAACATGTTAAAAATTACACATATATTACATGTATAATTTTGAAACAGATTTGTTCAAGAAATGTTTCTTGTATAAGTTTAGGTTAGTTAAAGCATTACCGCGTAAAATACTTTGTACAAGACCAGACAGTCTTAGGAATTTTTAAGAATGTCTGAAAATAAGCCGTCTTTTTTCAGAAATGTACAGCAAATATTTTCATTGTTTAATATACTTAATTTCTGGTTAGGCATTTTGAAAAGCGACTGAAAACAGATAGGATGTTTTTAAAATTTCCTTCTTTCTCCCAAATAATAGATACTGAGATATGAATTTCTAATAATGAGGACAAAATAGAAAACTGAAAGGCGGAGGACCTTCCTATTAAAATTATGAGCTCATACTTTATACATAAATTTATTAGGATCTCTTAATTTTCACCTACGATAACCATGGCAATATCATTTGGGAAGTCAAGCAAAGTTACACCACCGGGCATATCCAGCTCAAACAAACCGTCATATAATACATTCCATAAGGTTGGCCCCAGGAATTTTAGAAGCGTTATTGGAATGACATTTATAAAAATTTAGGGGCATACCATCAACAGCGAAACCTAGATTCCTAAAATGCCTCAAAATATTCTTCTTCGAGTTAAATCTATACTAATATACAAAATCCTTAAGTGACTGACATACTGATTAATCACGATCCTGCTCAAACCACTCAACGTAAGAAGCTCAATTTTGACATACAGGTTGATTCTAGGGTGTAGAGGTTCGATAAGAAGGGATTTTTCGAAATTTCAAGAAGGTGAACCCTTCAAATATTACAATAACCCTTCCCCATTAACCCAAAAGAACCCTTCAAATATTACAATATTTTTTATTTAAAAAACGGTCAAGTTTCCGAAAAAACGCTTAAACACGTATATTTTATTTTGTTTTTTTACATATTTTAAGATTTTTAAAAATGTATACAGGGTGTTTCGAAAAATCTGTTCATTGATTAATCACGATCCTGCTTAAAGCGCTTGACGTAAAAAGCTGATTTTTGGAAACAGATTGACTTTAGGATATAGAGGTTCGATAAGAACTCTTATACGCTAAATACTCTTAAACGCGTATATTTTATTTTGTTGTTTTACATATTTTAATTTTTTTTAAAATTTATACAGCGTGTTTCATAAAATATGACATGATTGAGTAATCACGATTCTGCTTAAACTGCTTGACGTTTAAAGCTGATTTTTGGCAAACGGATTGACTGTGAGGTGTAGAGGTTCGATAAGGAGGGGTTTCTCAAATCTCAAATTCCAAGAGGGTGAAAACGCCCCTCAAATATTACAATATTTGTTATTTAAAAAACGGTTAGTCTTTCGGGAAAACGCTTGGACAAGCATAATTTACTTGGTTTTTTTACATATTTTAAAATTTTTTAAAAAATCATAGAGGGTGTTCAAAAAAGTTGGGTAATTTCTTAACCACGATTCTGCATAAACTGCTTGACGTAAAAAGCTCATTTTTGGCAAACGGATTTTTCCAAAGTCAAATTTCAACGAGATGAAACTACCCCTCAAATATTACCAAGTTATATAATAATATCGCCATATTGTTTTTTCTCATGCTGACATAAATGTGAGAAAATTTTATCCAGTTTGTATGTTAATGGAAATTCTTGCTTTGCTTTATCATCACCATTACAAATGATTAATTCGGCGCGAACGAGGTCGCTGGTACACGCTAGTAAATCATAAAATAATATAAACAAAACCCGAATATCCAATTAGATAACCCCATGCATTATCACGCAAAAACTCGCAGTTCCTTTTTTATCACCCTCTAAATCCGAAAAAGGTTGAGGAATTCGGGATCTGCTTTAATATGAAGAAGCCCCAAACGGAACGACGCGCGACGCGACGTGCAGGGGATCATCGGGGACCGGCTTTGATTGATGCCTCAGGACTCAATTAGACGGAAAAGCCTAGTTTCACTACATTATTATTTCCTTAGAATAAATCCAGTACCCACGTCTTTATGACCCGCAGTGGACCGACAATTTTTTCTTAAAGACAGGGTTGTTCACAACATACGACACGGAGTATTATAGCTAAATGATTAGGTTTTTACAAATTGTAAGTTTTAGGCTCGTTCAAGGTCTATTGGACTTAAAATTTAAAAATATTTTTACAAAATACAGAATGTCCGAAATAAGTAAAAAATATTATAGTTGTATCTTTCTTTAAATGAAACACCCTGTATATTATTCTATTTTTAGATCCTACGATTGAAATAAAGTTAAATTTGATTGAGGTTTATCACACTTAAACGTTACCGTTTTGGA
The DNA here is from genome assembly GCF_002938485.1 of Sitophilus oryzae. Lineage (NCBI taxonomy): Eukaryota > Metazoa > Arthropoda > Insecta > Coleoptera > Curculionidae > Sitophilus > Sitophilus oryzae. Next base: position 905,556 of record NW_022147563.1, read on the forward strand.
AATATTTTCAATTTTATGAAAATGCAGTAAAAATTTTAAGACTTCATTTCTCCAAGTGTATCAAAGTTTTTAATACTAAATATTTACTGAAGTTTATTTATTGATCAGATATTGTGTTGCAATAATAAACAAAATAATACCTTATACAGAGTGTTTAAAAATTTATATTAAATAATTACCAGCTTTAAACGGCAATAACTTGTTTAATTACCAAACACCCTGTATATTTTACGAGAATCATATGCACAATTTAATTTTCTATCAAATTGTATTATACCATTTTTACCTTTTGGTAAAATTGGTATTGGTATTGGTACCATCTCTTCAAGTGTTCGTAGAAAATGCATTTTCTTATAATTTAGACCTTATTTATCACTATACCCATGGAATATTGACATTTTAGATTATTTTTAAAGATGTAACAAATTTTCAAAAAGTACAGATACTAATATTGTCAATACAGTTCGCGTATTTCATTAAAAAAAAAATAAAAAAATCTGTTTAAATATTTTTGTTAAAGACCAATTAAAATGATACCACTATTCAAACTACATTATTAATTAACTGTTTACATTGATTAATAATAATTGCTCTAAATACTAAAAAATTAATTTTTAATGTGTGTTGGACAGTGTGGTAAAATTTATCACCTTATAAATTTTATTTCATTTTTGACGAATGCTTATTTTTATAACAGACACGTTCAGTTTTATTAAATTTATTTCATTCTTCATTTTAACAATTAAGTATGTAAAGAACTAATTTTTGGGCGGAAATAATGGTGATATATTTAATTAGTGTACTCTTTTACTAAGCTTTAAATAGTTTTCTTTTTGTAAACAAATGGGCTTCCAATATTATCGTCTTTAGCACCTGTATATTTTGTTGCTTTAAAAAAATCTAAAATAATAAAAAAATATACACTACTTTTATTTTTCAAGACACTTCTCTATCTGAAACAAGGCATTTATACATCATGTTCATACAATCCTCAGTAAAAACAGTTACTATTGACGAAAGTTTTCTTTTGGAAAAAAAAATTAACCTAAGTTTTTAGTTCAAAGAATTTAGAAATTTTAATTATTTTAAATAAACAGGATTCTACTACAACCCTCTAAATTTTAGCGGCAATAAAACACTAAGTTCAAACAAAGAAAGCCTCGACGTAACCAAATACCCGCGACAAAATGTCGTTAACTTTCCACAAACCGGCTGACAAATTATCCATACTCTCGGCTAGAATTACTGAGCCAGCAAGAGGTATATGGCACCAAAAGCGGTTAATAATTTAGGCCACTGGGTCTATCCTAACGATATTATAATACAGTGAGACGGTGCTTTTCTATCTAATTGAGTACTGAGACATCAATCAAAGTCCGGTCCCCGAAGATTCCGGGCACGTTATTCCTCTTTGGATTTCTTAATTTTATTCTGGATCCTTCCTCAATCTTCTCGAGGTTTTGATGGGCGATGAAAAAGAATGGGGCTTGCGGATGATATTGCAAGGATTTTAACTAATTTGTCTTTCTGGTGTTTGTATTATCTTATGTTTTACTTAACTCCAATAGTATTATGCTTAGGAATGCGAGAAAAATATTTTTTTTTATATTTAACAAACGAACGTTCTTTAGGAGTAGAGTAACTGTATTCAAATAAATCTTGAAAGCAGATTGTTAATAAATTTATAGCATATTTATATCTGTTGAAAGCACCATATTTATTATATTGAGTGTGATTTTTCTATTAAAACTAAGAATAATAAACAATTGGTTGTCTAAATTCCTGCCATGAATGAGACAAATATACAGGGTGAGTTTTCTGTGATGTTCTCTGTAGGTCTCTCGGAAACTACTGAAGATAGAGAGTCGGTTAAATAGGGAAAGAATTACAATTTGGTGAGGTCAAAAATATGCGCCTTTCGGATTTTTGAAAATGTTTAAAAAAAATCCTTCCATACATCCAGCGATATAATTATAATGTTTTTTTTTTCGAAAAATTACTGAGTTATAGCCAATATTTATTAACATATTTATTTCGATTTTTTTCAAATAATTATTGAACTTACGTATTCGATATTTCGATGAATATTTCACTCATGTACAAAAAATCCCATATGAAGCGGGTAATTTTCGGCGAAAATTGCCCGCTAAAATCGAAAATTACCCCGCGAAAATTTCCCGCAGAATGTCTAAGTGACAAGGGCACATTTGGCACTTAGACCTAAATTATTATTATATTAAAAATAATAGGTATTCTAAAATTGTCTCGATTTGGAAACGATTCTTTAAGTGCAATTGAAGAAAAAGTTGCCGAAGTAAGCCGAAAAATACTATAATTAATCACCAGTTTGTATGGAAACAGTTTATGGACTTTATGACTTGACCCGGAATTCGTTGACTGTGGAGTCCTTCACTCAGGTTTCTCTGATCATGAGGCAGTATTGACAAAGTTTTTGCTAAAATCCAAATGCAAAAATACCTCTCGCAAATTGGGTCGTATTTCTTCGGATGAAAATTTTCTAAATTTTCACCACCTCTGTCTAATAACAGAGTGGGTTGTCCTCTCGGCTGACGTCGATTCCGAATTTTCTAGATTTATGGATACCTTGTCTAGTCTGGCGTACAAGGCGTTTCCTCTTAGGCCTATCAAAAGTAAACAAGGTATACCTACTTGGTGGTCTAAAGAGAGTAGTCTACTACAGACTTGCGTATATCTGCAAAGAACATGCGCTCATTATCTCACCTTAAGAAATTCACGGACAGCGTCTTCTTTCATAATTACGTGAAACTTTATAGAAAGGTTTATCGTAAGACTGTGAAAGCTGGCAAGGACATTTATTATAATGCGATGCTAGCCAAAGCCGGTAATGTCGCCAAGGAGACTTGGGCTATTGTAAATGACTTAAGAAATAAGACTTCTTCGTCTGGCACAGTCTTTAATTCACCTGAAGATTTAAACACTTACTTTGTTAATGTGGCTAAAAATTTAGTGAACACCATAACTCCTTCCCATGATTCACTTTCATATCTCCCTAAAGCAAATGAGAATTTACAAAGTTTCTTCCTCACGCCCGTAGCATTAGATGAGCTCCGTAGTACAATTAATAGTATTAAAAACAAATCCTCATCTAGGACTGATGGGCTTACTCTCAAAATGTTATCTGAACTTCCTGAATGCACATTAAACCATCTTACTATTTTAATTAACGAGTCATTCCAAAAAGGAGTTTTTCCAAACTGCCTTAAGACAGCAATAATTATTCCTCTGTATAAAGGAGGTGATAAAGATCAAGCTTCTAACTATCGCCCAATTGCACTCCTGCCCACATTATCTAAGATCATTGAAAGATTGGTTAAAAAAAGGTTTATATCTTTTCTCCTTCAATACAAAATACTTACTACCCATCAATTTGGATTTCTAAGTAACAGTTGCACAAATGATGCTATGTTCGACCTTTTTAATAATGTATACTCTAGCCTGAATAACCATCACTCTACAGCTACAATTTTCTGTTATTTCTCTAAGGCTTTCGATTGTGTAAATCATAATATCTTAATTAACAAATTGCAATACTATGGTTTCAGGGGAGTGCCGCTCGAATGGCTTAAGTCATATCTTGGCAACAGAAGGCAGCTTGTGAGGATTGATACGTCTATGTCTTCTAGTAAGCCTATAGAATGTGGTGTCCCTCAGGGTTCAGTACTTGGCCCTATTTTGTTTCTGGTGTTTATCAACGACATTGCAAATCTAGACATTAGCGGTAAAATCTGCCTCTTTGCGGACGATACTAGTTTCACTTGGAGCGGCAAATATGTTGCGGCACTATATGATACTATATCCAGCGACTTACCATCATTAAGCCTTGGTGCGATTCTAATCTCCTATGCCTCAACCTATCAAAAACTAAAGTTTTGTCATATAAAAGTACTATACAACCTTTTGTACTTAATAACACCACTATTGACGTCGTGGACTCTGTGAAGTTCTTACGACTTGTTGTAGACAACTTGTTAAAATGGGACTTTCACATCGAAGCTCTATCAAAGAAACTAAGCGCCTGCCTGTTTTGCGCTAAGATTAGTTTCTAAGGAACTTTACTTCTCAACCTCTAGAATAGTCTATTATGCTCTTTTTGAGTCATATCTTCGTTATGCCCTTCCATTCTGGGGTACTTGCTGCGCAACAAAATTTGATCGTGTTTTCAGACTTCAAAAGAGAGCACTTCGATATTTATTGAGACTGAACAGTAGAACTCACTGCCAGAATTTCTTTAAAAATTTGAAAATACTGACTCTTCCTTCTTTATTCATTTTTGAATCCGTTTGCTTAATCCGCAAGCACATATCTGCTATTCCCGAAAGGCCATCTCATAACTATCCACTTAGAATGCAGAGCACGATCTTTATCTGCCAACCCCGAGCTCAGAACTAGTTAAAGGTTCAATACTGTACAATGCCAAAAAAATGTACAATCATCTGCCTTTGGATATCAAGTCGCTTTCATTCTTTCCCGCATTTCGCAAAGCTCTAAAATCATGCTTACTGGAGAGAGCCCTATATGCTGTAAACGACATTTTTGTTGATGTTTAATTATGAACAATTTTGAATTTTAAAATTTTGATCATCTCACACACTGGTCAAAGGTCAAGTATTTAATATTTTATAACTCTAAAATCATATCTATTTACTGTGTACTGCTAAAATTGTCCATGTATATTCTTTTTGCAATTTTAAAGACTTAAATTTTTTTAAATTGTATTATTTGTATTGTGTATTTTTTGTTGTTTGTATTTTTTTGTGATTTTGTTGTTTGTGAGTGCTTTGTCGATGAAGCTGTTTTGGCTTTTTGCACAATAAAGCGTTGTTTGTTTGTTTTTTTTGTTTGTTTATAAAAGATAGAAACTACATTTTAGATGCGAACATTTCAATCTCGGCACTGGCCAATATTTTAATATGTTCAAATAAATGTTTTTAAAAAATCTATGTATTTTCACTTGTATTTTCATGTTTTTTTATTCGGGAAATATTCTACCGAATTACACTCGTGCATCAAAATTAACCTGATAACCTGAACAACATGCTTTCATGAAAAATTATCGGTAATTTTGATGCACTTGGGTAATTACTTCTGAAAATTGCTGTCTGGATGTTTTTTGACATGATAAATTTGATATAAATGTTAATATGACTCCTACTTGTAAGGGGCGCCACCTACATATTTTTAGCTGTTTTGAAGAGTAATAAAGTTTTCATCCGTACTTGTATAAAACTAGTAAGTCAAAAAATATAAATTTAAATAAACTCAGCAACCGTTTTAAAGATATTTGGAATGGAAATAATAGTCAGTGCATGTCATTATTGACAAAAAATAACCATGTTGACTTAATGCTAATTATGGTATATTAGCGGCCATTTGGGAACTTTTTATTTTTCTAAGCTAATCATAAATTTATCTAGAAAAAAAAATACGATAGATACTTTCTGTTGATGCTTTGGCACAAAAACATTATAAATTTATTATTTCAGACTAATAACTATCCAGTCAATATGTATTATTTTTGTCAACTATGGCATGTATTGATTATTTCGATTTCAAATATCTTGAGGCCCATTATCCGTTGTGACTTCTAACAAGATACGTAAAAAATGAAGGAAATGTGTATTTTTTCACACAGTATACAATACGTCCGTACACAGGTATGGACGAAAAGTTATTAGTGTTCAAAAAAGCTAAAAATCTATAGGTGGCGTCCCCTACAAATAGGAGTGTTGTAAAAAACACCCAGACACCAATTTTCACCCAAAAATCGGCGTTAGCTCTGAAATTATTCTCTCTCTCTCTCTCTGTCTTTATTCCTACAAAAGGAATGTAGTGGTCAGGTGATGTGTGAGGTTTGTCTCCATAATTCCCTGTCTTGTGCTTCATGTACAAGCGTGTGCAGTGGCTTGTGGGTGATTTTTGATAGCTGGTCTATCCATCGGGAGGGCGAGCGGCCTCTTGGTCTTCTTCCCGGAACCTTGCCCTGTATAATGAGTTTTTCCATACAGTCAGTATCCCCCCTCATAACGTAACCGAAATATTTAAGTATACGTGACTGTATAGAAGTTGAGAGGCATTTGTCATTTCACATCTTCTTCTTATTTCCCCTTCTAACGATCCCGTGTTGTTTATAAGCGACCCAAGATATATATATTGATTAACAACCTCAAAACGACCAATGCTCCTACATCAGGTTTGTTGTTGTTTTGCCTGTCGATAATCATAATTTTTGTTTTAGAGGGATTAATTTCAAGTCCAAGTTTCTCGCTTTCGTCTTCAACCAATTTTCGAAGCTGCAGTAACTCTTCCTCGTTTCCCGCTAGAAGGACCGTATTGTCTGCAAATCTGAGGTTGGTAATTTTGTGACCATTAATTGTTATCCCCCCTTGCCAATGTTCCAAAAAAAAAATGAATCCTGAAATTATTATAGAAATAAAAATTAAACTTCTACTGCTACTATCTCCGAAATGAAGTGTTTTAAAACATGAATTTATACGAACTTTTTTACCTATTTTTATCTACAGAATATACTGCCGAACTATCCCGAATACAATTCGGACCACCCTGTATATTAAGTATCTTGCGCAATAATTTATAAAAGTAATGTAAAATTAATAATACTCAAAACGTGTTTCTTGATTTCAATTTTCGCTCTTTTGTTCAGTTTATTAAAGAACAAAACACTCGAAAAGTTTAATATAAAACTCGACGACGTTATATCAAGATTCATAATTTTCCCTTTTGACATAACAGATAGACAGAGTTCGTGGGCGGTCGGTGAAGGGAAAAACAGGTGGGGAAATGCTTAATTTGACAGTGACAAAGGTAAATGAGTCTGAGGGCAGCAAAAAAAGTTTAATTAAATTTATATAAAATCTCGATGTAGCTTTTCTAAAGCAAAGATATATTTCTCTTTAGTAAAGTGCTTTTGCTTCTATTACAACTTAATGAAAAAGCTTTTCGATTCGGGCGGATTTTTACCTACAGTTTAATCTATTTTAAAAACTCGAAATAATTTCTTTAATTCATTAATTCTAAAAATGTTGCCGTGAGGTGAATTTAGCCAAGGTGTGTGTGTGTGTGTGTGTATGTGTCTCTTTATTTTAGTTTACATTTCATTTTAAAGAATATAACAGGAATTTGTACTACTTTGTTACAGAAAATTAATTAAAAATATAATCAAAGTGTCTTTTAGAAAAATATTTTAATTCATATTTCAGAAGGGTTTGATTAGAGAAAAGTGTCACTTAACAGTCAAAAACAAACTGAATTAGTTTGAAATGCAGATAAAATACACATGGGCAGCTAATCTAATTAATTTGTCTAACTACAGGGTGACCCATTTGTCCGATGAAGTCTAATATCGCTCTTGGTGACGAAGATGTGAAAAATAGATTTATATAAATGTTGCATTGGTTATAATAGCGCATATACTGAAAAAAAAAATTGTTGCATAGGGTCTGTCGCCAAAAGAAGTAATTATAAGTTCATAAGCTTTTTTTTTATGAAAAAGTTATAACTTGTAATCCCATTTTTACTGAAAATGTCAATAGTAAAAAATGTTTCCTCTTGTAAATACAAATCCGGGAACATACTGTAATAATAATCAAAAAATGCTACATTTCAGTTTCTTAAATACCCTGTATATTATTTTTATTTTAAATGTAGAATTAAGAAATAATAATGCTTTTTATTTTTTTGTGTATTTCCTAAGTTTTGCAGATATTTGGGGTATTATGTTATTGTTATACAGGGATGTTCCTTTGGGTTCGTTGAAGGACTATTATAGCTATTTTAAAGTGTGTCCCAAATAAGTAAAAATTATAATAGTTGTATTTTATAATTAATACTTTTTTTTTAAAATGGAACACTCTGTATATTATTTTATTTTTAGATTCTACGATTGAAGTAAAGGTAAATTTTATTAATGTTTATCACACTTAAACCTTACAGTTTTTGAAATATTTTCAATTCTATGAAATTGCAGTAAGAAATTAAGGCCTCATTTCTCCAAGGCAAGGGTATCGAAGTTTTTAATACTAAATATTTACTGAAGTTTATTTATTGATCAGATATTGTTTTGCAATAATAACAATACTACTATGTTCTACAGAGTGCCTAAAAACTTATATTAAATAATTGCTAGCTTTAAACTGTAATAAGTTGTTTAATTTAAATGGAACACCCTGTATATTTTACAAGAATCAGATGCACAGTTTATGTGTCTATCAAATTGTATTATACTATTTTTTTACCTATCTCTTCAGGTTTTCGTAGAAAATGCATTTTCTTATAATTTAGACCTCATTTATAAATATACCCATGGAATATTGACATTTTAGATTATTTTTAAAGATGTAACAAATTTTCAGATACCAAAAAGTACAGATACTAATATTGTCGATATAGTTCGCTTATTTCATTAAAAGATAAAAAATTGTTTAAATATTTTTGTTAAAGAGATTCGATTAATATGATCCCAGTATTCAAACTACATTAATTGACCGTTTACGTTGATTAATAATAATTGCTCCAAATACTAAAAACTGAATTTTGTATGTGTATTACACAGTGTGGTAAAAAGTAACACCTTATAAATTTTATTTTATTTTTTGACAATGGTTATTTATAACAACAGACATGTTCATTTTCATAACTTATTATTGTATTGATTTTGTGAATCCGATCTACAATTATTTAGAATAATTTATTAATTAAAACAATTAAGTAAGTAATTAACTAATTTTTGGGCGGAAGTAATGGTGGCATATTAATAATTAGTAAAAATTGGTATACTCTTTTACAAAAATTTAAATAGATTTCATTTTGTAAACAAATGGGCTTGCAATATTATTATTTTTACCACCTGTACATTTTGTACATATTATGTTGCTTTAAAAAAATCTAAAATGTCAATAAATGAAGTTTAAATTATAAGAAAATGCATTTTTTACGAAAACTTGAAGAGATAGGTAAAAAATATTATAATACAATTTGATAGATAATTAAATTGTGCATCTGATTCATGTAAAATATACAGGATGTTCCAGTTAAATTAAACAAGCTATTGCCGTTTAATGCTAGTAATATACATTTTTGGACACTCTTTATAAAGTAGTATAATTTTTATTATTGCAACACAATATCTGATAAATAAATAATCTTCAGTAAATACTTAGTATTAAAACCTTTAATACCCTTGAAGAAATGAAGCCTTAAATTCTTTACTGCAATTTCACAAAGTTGAAAATATTTCAAAAACGGTAAGGTTTAAGTCTGATAAACCTTAATCAAATTTACCTTTATTTCAACCGTAGAATCTAAAAATAGATTAATATACAGGGTCTTCCATTAAAAAAAACTATAATATTTTTTACTTATTTGGAACACTCTGTGTCTTGTAAAACTATTTTAAATTGAACCTCTAATCTTGTCGAAGGTCTTTCAAATCCTTCAACGAACCCAAAACTTACAATTTGTAAAAATCTAATCGTTTAGCTACAATACTCCGTGCCGTATGTGGTGAACAGCCCTGTATAGCTCCTTGAACGGTAAAATACCAGAAAAAATCATTAGGTGGTTTTCATAAAAAAATACTGTTGAAAGACCCATATCTAATAAAGTGCCGCGAATATCTTTGACTCCATTAAAAAATTTAGGAATATTTTAATAACAGAAAATGTTCATTTTGTAACTTACATCTGAAAGGAAAATAATATACCTAGCGTTACATTAAAAAAAATGCGATTTAGCATTTTAAATACGCTATAAAAATACCCCATATAAGTATCCTTTATGTTTATCAAAATATAGTTAAGAGTTAATAAGTTAAATTGACTACAGTTTTTAACCACTTTTCTTATAAACTGTTTATAATCAATTTGAGTAAATCAGAAAAAGCATGGCAACACTGCGCTGTGCTTTAATTAAAAATAGTATACTATAGCAAAGGTTTGTGCTTAATCCAATTCTGTGCAGAAATGTGGGGTTTGTAGTTTAAAAAACGTACAATTTGATCAGTACTTTTTCAGGATACCCAATATGTAGTTTTATCTCAAAATTTGAAGATCATCTAATAAATTATTTATATAAATTATCAGTTAAAAAGATGATTATTTAGATAGATTTTCAATTAGATTTGGCTGATGATGAATAACATGACGATTACTCTTGAACTCAATCAGTACAGGCTACATTTATAATGATATTGTTATACATCTTCCTGAATCTAAAATATTTAGTACACAAATTATTTAACATTGCTGTACTTTAGTTTTAGATTGATACAAATTTTATACAGCTTTCAACATCACGCGGATTAAAACTAAGCCCGAAAATATATTCAACAGATACGTTGCACGTCTGAATTTTTCATTTAAGACATAATTTTAAACTTTCCTTAATTAAAGCGGGTAATTTGGAAAAATAAGGGATTTCCACCTGCGCCGCCGGAAAAATCAAATTAGATTTCTTGTCCTTTCCAGTAGCGGCAGATGTTCCATCATAATCACGAAGTATATTAAAACTTTCTTTTTCCCGTTAGAATGGCCCGCGAGAGGAATTTTTCTTTGTCCGCCATTTATCACTCGCGTATTAGCGGAATTGTCTCATTTTTCGTGTTTGAGCCTGTTCTTAAAAAAACTTCGTTTTGTTCCAGTTTATAAAGTTTAACAAGGACAAATAAGTAACTCGGTTTGCAAGTCGTTTTCAAAAAAGAAAACAAACGAATAATAAACTAAAATAATAGAATTTTAATAATGCCAAAAGAAATATGGCAAGAGTAGAAAACAGCAACAGTAACAGAAACACAGAAGAACAACAGGAACAATTTTTAATTAGAATAAAAAACTATCGTAAATTATTGTAGTGAAATAAGTTGAAATATTCGGGAAAAATGACTAAGTATTTCACCAATTAATCAAAAATCTGAGAAACAAAAACCTATTATTTTTTTAAAATGTTACTTATTTAGAATACAAGCGGAAATCAACTTCTCAGTGGCTTTTTACTTGTAAGCAAATTTGCCTAGAACCATAGAACGCTTAACATTTTAGAAAAAAATGAAGAAACATAAACTATATAAATGGTCTAAGTATTTAAACAACACTTCTTTATATAAATATTTTTATGAGACCGCTGCGCAGGCGTTCTTTTAATCTAAGACCTTTATAATTTAAGTTAATTTAAAAAAAATCGTACATGAATAGTGTAAAATTACTAATATTAAAATTAAAGTGTTAAATTGTTTTGATGTAATAGATAGAATGTATTATTTTGTTCACATAATTTGTTTTAACATGATACACATCTTTTTAATTTGTCGTACCAATGAGCAAAACAAATAAAGTAAGATAAAAGCAAATTTCCCCTTATTAAGGTGTTTGTATATGTTCAGAGAAGTGGCAATTTTATATAATAATATAATATTTTATATTTTCCACTTTCGTGCACATATGCCCTTGTTAAATATTCTGTACATAACGAGCTAAAGGGAGAAGTAAAAATAATTACTTTATACAGTATAAATAATAATTACCTTATACCTGCAAGCAAATGCTTCAGAAAAACGAATAACTGGTCGTGAAATAATAAAGACTGTTAGCTGAAATAATTCGCATTCATCATTGACTTTAAAATCCGGATCCTGAAAAGCCTTTAAATTATATAAACCACAATTAAATCTGGACATTATCAGTATACAATAAAAATACGGTTTAATTACTACCCTCTCTTTTTGATATCAATTTATCTTAATCCTTTTGTCTTGACATTTGTGTAGATAGTTTCTCGAAAAGGTGTCATAAGCCAAAGCTCAATAGGTAGTATATCTTTGATCGCCAATGAGAACGGCGTTCTCCGTACGTCGATATTTTTCAGATTCTGATGTCATGTACACCCTGGTCAGTACACATCCACGATGGTGAATATGTACTTTCCATTCCTATTTTTGTATTTGTCTCCATGTACTTTAGGTTTATCTACGTTCACATATGTAAATGTATACAGTTTAGTGCTCCAATGGTCTTTGTAAATCTAAACTGACGTCCGCTGTTCTTTATTACAGTATGGTAACTTTTACGAAACTGACTTCAACAACTAGTTTGTTCAAGTATTCTTATACCACTATTCGCGCAATATAAAATAGAGTGGACTGCTTTGAATTTGAATTAATTTTTTTTTTGAATTCGGCTTTGGAAAAAAATATAAAAAGCAGATCTTATATATTATATATATATATATATACGTATATTTTTATACTTTGGAGTTGAAAATATACCATCACACACTACATTTCCGTCAAGAATGTTCTGAGCCAACCATTCCACATTTTTATGTCCATCCGAACATTATTTTAAAAGCACACGCTTCGGGTGAATGTTGTTCTTTGTAGTACTTTAAATTTTGAGAAACTTTATCATCTTACACAATTTGAATCTTGTACAATTTGAGTAGCAACCACTTAACCGTGGAAAGATGACGAAGGTCGGTTTCATGGGAACTTCACGGGAGCTCCACTAGTGGCAACTCTGATTTCCGCAAGTAAGTGTTTCCGCTAAATGCACTTCTGAGCACTTCTAAGCTCTTTTTTCTTTATTCATACGTTTAAACCTAATCCTTTTATTTTATAAGAATTTGCTCTCTATTTTTTAGGGGATTGATTTACTATAGACAAAGCATCTATAGCAATTTAGTAATTCTTAATTGTACCTATATAATTAAAAGCTTTTCTATATTTATATATTAATCATTTATATATTTCTGGTTAGTACTTATATGTACTTACTACTTAAAGAGCCACATATTTTTTTATTGTTTCAATTTTTTTATTCAATTAGTGTTGAAATAAATGTTACAGTGTTAATTAAGTTCAGAAAACTGTCGGTAACTATTGAAAATATTTGATTTGTATATATGAAGATAATTTTTAATTTATAATCGGAACACTTTACCCCCAATAAATGTCAAAAATTGAAATCCAGAAAGTCAAAGTATTTGGGCCAACGAAAGGAAGTTAAATAATTATTTAAAGCTGCAACATTCATTATTTACGCCAGTCGGTTGGACAGGCTATCGATCGTTTTCGGCTCGTCTGTGTAGCTGCCGGATTATTTATTATTAGCGGATTAAATAATCGAACGCTAGCGGTCAGATTTTTATTTTATATTTTCCACTTTCGTGCACATATGCCCTTGTTAAATATTCTGTATATAACGAGCATTATTGCCACTTCTCTGAACATATACATACACCTTAATCCAAAAATTCAGCAATTTTTTATCATACAGGCTGAGTCTTAAATAAGTGTAAATATTTTTAGGTGTAGTATATTTTGACCCCAGAAACGCGATTATAAATTTTTTTCTTGAAAAAAAAACTGAAAATTTGAATTCTTTTGAAAAAATATTTGATTTTTTTTAGTTCTCAGTTGAAAATATAATTTCTTGATAATATGACAACATGGGTAGTAGTTTAAATTTACAAGAAAGAAAATCTAGAAAAGGTCCAGTGGTTCTCAAAATTTAAGCAAAAAATATATTTTTTTTTAATTTTCAAAATGAAATAACTCGGTTATTTTGGACTTATTTGAAAAACGGCTAAGAAAAATATGTTTTTTTTTTTATCGAGACCAACCAGCCCCTGAAAATATTTGCACGCACTCCTTGGATTTAGCCATACCATCTCAGCTGATGTGTTTTCTTATTGAATGAGTGTGAGTATTCACGGTCTGTTGAATTCTTTTATTTCTAACTGATTTTAATTTCGATCTTCCTGCAGAACGTCTCCAGAAGTATATTTCCGTATTAACGTCTTTGTTGTCCTCTTCTTTAACTTTCATACTCTACTGTCATAAATTTATGCGGTTATCAAAGTAAAGCTCTGGGTCCGAATTCTGGAACTTCGACATATAAACCTTACGCTTTCAAAGCGGTAAGCGAAAGTATTCGATTAGCGGAACACCAAGCAGTCGATTTTGGTGGTCTCGTTGCCGCGCAAATCGTTTTCTGGATACGTGTTGAGCACATGTTGGCAGCAACGAAATTTCTTAAGTATCTAATAGTCAAATGTGGACAAAACAATGAAAAATGTTAATGTACAGGGTGTCCCACTAAGAATAGCTCTCGGCTGTATCTCAGAAAGTATTAGCCGTAGGGGCTGCGGAAAAAAAATATTTATAACTAAAGAGGCTATGAGAAATTATTTTCAAGTTTGTAGAACTATCGCTAGGGGGCGCAACTGCAACAAAAAATAAGAAAATGGAGTTTTTACATAATTTTGCCTAGATAAGGTGTACTATAAGTAATAGCTTCTTAATTTTCAGTAAATTTTGAATATTTTTTGTTAGAGCCATTTTCCCCTATCTACCAAAATAAAGTGGTGAGGAAAGGTTAGATCTGTTTTTATTTAAACATTAATAACTCTGGACTGGATGATCGGAATCCAACAAGCGAGGACTCGTTTAAAAGAGCGTTTCTTACTCTATATTATACCATATAAACAATAATAATAAGCTTTTGAACGTAGACGCTAGGGGGCGTTGTCTTACAATTTAACAAACATTGCGCGTATTTTCAAAAAAATTAAATGCAATAATATATGTAATTTTAGCTGATCGGATTGATATCTTCTTTCAAACCGAAGATATTAGCAAAATTATAATAAATACCAAACAAGAAGCCGTTAATTACCTTATTTTTACAACACGGTATCAGTAGCCCTCTTGATTATGTCCATTCTAACAAAAAATAAGATAGAAACAGTTAGTTTATTTTAAAATCGACGAAATACCAGAATACCATAATACCAGAGGTATTAATATCTAATAATTAAGATATTAATATCAGTGGACAGGACACGATGATTCAGTGAAGTCATGGTAGGCTTTGGAAAAAAGTTGCTTTTGACGTAATAGTATAAACGTCAAATTGTTATTAGATCAACATTTTGATAGTCTTAGCAGCGTTTTTTATCTTTTCATTGCTTCTTCAAAATGCCAACAGCTTCAACTACTTCAAATAATAAAAGCAATAAAAAACGCTGCTAAGGCTATCAAAATGTTGATCTAATAACAATTTGACGTTTATACTATTACGTCAGCAACTTTCCACAACTACCATGACTTCACTGAATCATCTGTTTCTTATCCACTTGTTATTAATATCTTAATTATTAGATATTAATACATCTGAGTATTATGTGTTCTGGTATTTCGTCAATTTTTAAAATAAACTAACTGTTTCTATCTTATTTTTGTTAGAATGGGCCTAATCAGAGGGCTACTGATACTATTGTAAAAATAAGGTGAAAGGCTTATTTTGTTTTTATTATAATTCTGCTAATATCTTCGGTTTGAAAAAAGATATCAAAATGCGGTTTTCGCTGACTTTTAAGCTTTTTCTACTCTTTCCGATCAGCTAAAATTACATATAGTATTGCATTTAATTTTTTGAAAAAAACACTAGCACAATGTTAGTTAGGGTGTAAAGACAACGCTCCGTAACGTCTATGTTCAAAAAGCTTATTATTATTGTTTATATGGTATAATATAGAGTAAGAAACGCTCTTTTAAACGAGCCCTCGCTTGTTGGATTCCGATCATCAGTCCAGAGTTATCAATATTTAAATAAAAAACAGATCCCTAACCTTCCCCACCACTTTATTTTGGTAGATAGAGGAATATGGCTCTAACAAAAATATTCAAAATTTACTGAAGATTATGAAGCTATTACTTATAGTACACCTTATCTAGGCAAAATTGTAAAACTCCATTTCTTATTTTTTGTTGCAGTTGCGCCTCCTGCAGTCGTTCTACAAACTTGAAAATAATTTCCCAGCAATTTCTCATAGCCTCTGTAGTTATAAATATTTTTTTTCGTAAGCCCTACGGCTAATACCGTATGATCGAGAAAAAACGGCGTCAACGATGGCTATGAAATGAAGATCGCTGTCATTTTATATGTAAATTTTTATGGGAAATGTAATCGATGGTCATTTCCCAGCAAACTGGACGCCGTTTTTTTCTCGATCATACGGTACTTTCCGAGATACAGCCGAGAGCTATTCTTAGTGGGACACCCGGTACGTGAATTTCATAACCTTTTGTTGAGTTATGTCAACCTATTTTTCTATGGATATGTCATTATTCTTATTATAGAAGGGAAATATTGAAGACGCTTCTCAGCATTTTCGATGTTTTGAACAATATTTATAGCTGTCAAGTTGTAAATTATCAATTACTTATTGAGGAATTTATAGAAGAAGAAGTTTCACCAAAGAGCAAGAGAACGCATTTTTTTCTATTTTTGCTGACAGTTCGGTAAATTAAACGATCCTTTAAGGTAGCTGTTTTCGAATCGCTTAGCGCAATCGGTAAAGACGCTATGCACTTCAGATGAGAATACCCAAATCGGTAGTTAAGTGCGCGCTAAGCGGAAATTAACGTCATATACGCTGAGCGTCTTAAAGCGCTTAGCGTTTTCTAAATTACATAATTTGAGCCCTAGTTTGAGTTAGTATTACCCTAATTACAAAAAAATATACTGATTATAATATTAATACGCGTCTTCAGAAACTATAACGACCTCCAATATAATCAATTATTTGCGATGTTCTCTTATGAAACTTAAAAGTTCTCTAAAAAATAACTCTTAAAATTACTGTGTATTTATACATCTATATACGTTTAAATACCTTTTATATTTTAGCAAAAAATTTATTAGTTTGTAAATTATATTTAGAACAATAGTAATTCAGGATTGTTAAGTAAGTATGATATCGGCAACATTGCATTTTTTTCTGTCATGTCACGCTTATCAATTCTGAACAGGTCGAATCTTCCGGTTCGTTTATTGGTTTTTTACATGGCATGTTTTATTGTTAATAAAACGATTAAACAGATATCTGGAGTTTAAAATTGACAGTTAATTTATTTCGAGTTTGACGTGAATGGTGGCTCGTTACAGAATTTAAGCGAAATAAAAACATTGAGCTCCATACGTGCGTGAGGCGATCTAATGAACACGTTTAACAATCGATGATGGTGGACAAAATTAATGGAATTTATTTTTTACGAATGATATGCGAGGCTTATTAGTATTTAATTAAAAACGATATTTATATCTGCAAACAACATAAAAAATGAATGCATATTAAAAATACTACTAATTAAAAACAATACCTCATATAATTGTTTAGATGTCCGTTTATATTATGTTCTGTATAATATGTTATGAGCATTGAATATTTTAATGTTTTTTCAGTTTATCAGAATATCAACGGTTTTAATAGATGTGTCTTTGCCAAGACACTAAAGTATACTCAAAGTAGTTACATTTTAAGAATTTTTATAGTTTTTCTTTATTTTTTTTTTGAATTTTTACTTCTGATGACGGGATATACCCTCTGAAAAATTAAGCATTTTTTGTAGGTTAGACAATTTTTTTATGGTGGAAATTTTACCGAATAGCTGGCTTCCGTTAGGCTTGTTAGTGGCGTTTTCAAAAAACATTTTATTACTTTAGATTTCTGTTTCAGTGGGGAAATACTCATGCTTCTTTAGTAATTTCATGTACATACACAGTAGATACAAAACTCATAACATAAGACAAAACAATTATTAGAAATAACAGAAATTAAAGTATATATTATATTCGGAAAATACTAACGAGAATATAAAAACTTATGCAGAATGGAAAATACAAAATGACTTGGTACTGAATTTGAAGAAAGAACGGAATGACATTCTTCTGTTTTTATAGCTCTATGCTCTATACAGAGCGTAGGCAAGATTTACTTTGCCGTCTACAGTATGAATAAAGTTAAATTGTTGTTAAATAACTTTTTGTCTGTATCTGTATAAGACTACGGAGTAAAAATATACATTTACGACGCTTTTTACGTAGAAAAGGTCTCTCGGTAAAAATCACTACGATTAATGGTTCTCGAGATATTTGGAATCGAAATTATCAATACCTGTCGTCATTGACATAAATTAATCATGTTAACTAAATAGTTATTAGTTAACTCATCATACAGTCAACCTTGACAAGAGCCAGTATCTAAAATGGCGTTATAGAGGCCTGCTCTCCATCTTCGAAATTAGCCGTACCAAAGTTTTTGGCACAAACGGTTGTCGTCTCAGCGCACTCAGTGATGTGTTCTGGTATTTCCCCATTTTACCCCACAGAATCTGCATTCGCCGTTAATTTCCCAAACACTGAAGGTTTTAACAGGAACTTTAGAAGAGTTAGATCAGTACCTGATTATGTTTTTGCAAGGTAGTATTGATGTGTGTAAACATACCTACACATTTAAATATGATTTTTAGGTACTACGAACATAATAGCCATTACATTCCACCACACAAAAGGCCATATAGGCCATATTACAGGCCTGAAGAGCCTCTAACGTTCGCAGCGTATGGGAAGTACCAGGAACCCGGAGTTAACTTCATGAAGTACGATACAGTACTGCCTTTTTATTTTGTTCCAAATTTGAACGCCCTTGCCTTGAGTTTTCCTCTGGACAACACCAAATATTACCTTTTATTGTTACTCCCTGTAGATTTTAACGGAGTAGATCAGCTAATCTGTGACCTAAGGTGAGTCAGTATTGTTCATAAAATATTTTAAAGTAAATTTTGTTGATATACAGGGCGATTCAAACATATTTTTAAACTAAAATTATATATTTTTATTTTTTTTGCTATAGATATATTTTTTTAGATCTGTGGATTTGCCATATACAGGGTGAGTCTTAAATAAGTGCAAATATGACTGGTAGGTCTCGATATCAGGACTGCATGGTAGATCTCGATAAAAAAAATAAAGAGATCTCGAAAAAAAACGGTAATGAGAAAATATCTTTACCGTTTTTCAAATCAGTCCAAGATTGACATGGAAAACATTTGGGAGCCACCTGAGTTTTTTTTTATTTGCATCCCTTTTTGTGCCGTAACCATAAACATACCAAATATTAAGAAATTATACCGTGGGAAAATTTGCGATGAACAGGCAGTTCTAAAAAGTTTTCTATAATATAGGACGAAAATTTAAAGGAAAATGCACCATTTTCAACACCTTGTTTTTGCGAAAAAAAAAACTCATAGACGTGTTCCTGGAGTCAAAATACACCACCCCTAAAAATATTTGAACTTATTTAAGACTCACCCTGTATATTTGCATGGTATGTACAGGATGTAAAAATTTACAGGTTGCACGGTAATTTGAGATTCATCTTGGAGAACTTACGTTTAACTCACGTGATAGCCACCATTCCTAGTTTTACTCTCAAAGGGTACGTTACTTTAACACCAACACTCCAACAGGTCAGTATAAGTAATTACTTTTTATTTTCCCTGTATTATTATTATTAAACTGCGATACACACACGACCGATATTTCCTAAAGCACGTCAGTTTTTTGGACGATTCACTTTTTCAACTTGTGTAATGTGTGTACTGTAATCTGTAATTAAAACCACAGCCCTTTCACGACCAGCCTGTCGACTTACGATCAGTTACATAGAAATCTGCGTATATCAGAAACGCGAATACTCAAAAGCAAGGCAAGATGGCTGGTATTGAATAAGCTGTGATTAAAACAAACCCACCTTTAATACTAAGAGTAATTTTAAGCAAAATCTTATGTTTAAGTTGGGTATTAGAAGGATTTTCGAACCAAGGCAAGCTGATTTCTCACCGATGACCAATGTCACCGATATCTACGTCACAAACATCGAGCAAGCTGTCACTGTGACTATACGAAACTACTTGGATCCTTCAGCGGAGAATTACAGTGAGTATTATGTCGTGTAATTTAAAGAAAATAGCATGTAGAGAATGTAGATTTCAAATCAACGAATCAATCTTCTGACTAGTAAAAAATATATTATAAGACAGTTTATAAAAGAAAGGGTGGAGGATTTTTTGTCGCGGAGTGTACTTTCAGTTTTCTTGTAATAAAAATACATACTCATCATTGTTAAGTATTTTTTAAGCGCGGGTCATCAGATGTAAAGGTGTAACTCTTCCGCGCAAGGTTGATTACGTAAGTGATGCAATTAATCCAGCAGGCGCAATTTAACAAAAATGCCCGCCAATTGTTTTGTCAATCGACGGCA
The DNA here is from genome assembly GCF_002938485.1 of Sitophilus oryzae. NCBI lineage: Eukaryota > Metazoa > Arthropoda > Insecta > Coleoptera > Curculionidae > Sitophilus > Sitophilus oryzae. The sequence continues at coordinate 925,713 of NW_022147563.1, forward strand.
GTGGCGACTCGTCAACTACAGTCATAGATATAGAAAATCGCGTATATGCATTAATCTTTATAGGTTACGTAGTTTCCCAAAGAAGCAAGTGAACATACAATATATATTTAAAAGAAACAGTTATACAGGGTGGCGCACCTCATTCGCCTCGGTTGATTATACGAAAACGGAAAGATGTATAAACAAAATATTTTATGGGTATATGTGGGAGAGCAATGTGCATAATTTAAAATTATTTTGAAATGTACAGGGTATGTCAGAACTAAGATCCATACCAAAGTTATATTTTTTCTTAAAGAACACCCGGTATTCTATTTCATTTTTGGATCCTTGGGCACAAAATAAGGCATTTATTATAAGGGTTAAATATGTTTACAAGCTTTGGGTTTTTAGGTATTTAAAGATATTTAAATATGCATGTTATAATAAAAAAGTTCGTCAACACCTTGTACGTTACATTTCAGAATTAATTCTTGTGCTGACTTTCAAGCCAGAGAAATAAACTTTACTAAAAAATTTGATTGCTTTCTTAAATGTATACAGGGGTATTAAAAATTGCTGGTCTATTTTAAATATTTATTTTAAATAAAAACTTTGTTATTTCAAATGCAACACACTGTATTGTTTTAAATAAATCGAAGCAGATTTAACTATATTAGGGTTTCCTATACCTATCTGGCTCAGATTTTAAATAAAAAGCGATTTTTCAATAAAATTGTGATCAAGGTAGCTTAGTAGCTATTTTCAAAAACGACATTATATAGTTTATGGATTTTATTTAAATTTATAACAGGTTATTTTTATTTAATTTCCTAACAATAAGGTTAATAAGTAAATATTTATTATTTTATCAAGAAAAATGGAAGCAGTATCTGCTGGCGGAAGGAATGGATATGCAACTAGTGATTTTATTTCGTGCGGACAATTGCTTGTAAGCCTGAAGGGTTTTTGTTCAAAGATATCCAAATAGGAATTTTCTTAACAAGCGTTCCTTTGAAAAGCTATATATCCTACTTCGCAAAGCTGATAGAGTGGTATATGAAAATCCTATTAGGCAGAAACCTGTCGTTGGAAGCGAAGAAAATGAATTTGCCTTAATTGGTTCTTTTATAGAAAATCCAATATATCTACAAGTCTACTACTACTAACTATCACTAGCAAATTGCCATGGCGACACTAGCGATCTTGATTTTTGTTCAAAATCTGACCCAGATAGGTATAGGAAACCCTAATATAGTTTGAAAGAGCATTTAAATCTGCTTCGACTTGAAATAACGAAGTTTTTATGTAAAATAAATATTTAAAATAGACCAGCATTTTTTGATACCCCTGTATAAATTTAACGAAGCAGTCAAGTTTTTTAGTAAAGTTCTTTGGCTTCAAAGTCAGCACAAGAATTAACTCTGAAAAGTAATGTACAGGGTGTTGACATACTTTTTTATTATAGCATGCATATTTAAATATCTCAAAAATCAAAGCATTTAAACATATTAAAACCTTATAATAAATACCATATTTAATGCCCAAGAATCCAGAAATGAAATAAAATACCGGGTGTTTATAAGAAAAAATATAACTTTGGTATGCATCTTAGTTTTGACACACCCTGTATATTTGAAAATAATTTTAAATTATGCACATTGCCTCTCTACATATACCCATAAAAAAATTGTTTCTACATCTTTCTTTTTTCGTATAATCAAACCGAGGCGAATGAGGTGCGCCACCCTGTATATTTTTAAATGTAACGTAATTGTAGGTCTATAGTAAAAATTAAACATGTTCTATTTACTCTTTTTAAAACATGTATTTAATTTAATTCTTTCTTTATTGAAGTTAAATTCCTTTATAGGCGCGCTAGTAGTAAAAATTCAAGGCCGTGAAACGACACGCGACACGACAGGCGAGAGGAAAAGTGGTAAGGACAGCCTACGGCTTAAAAAAAATTGTCCGATTTAAATGAAATTTGTTGTCGATAGATTGGTTCAAGGCCAACTTGACTGTGTACGACACGTGTCACTGTGACAGTTAGTTTTGACGTAAGAAACGTCAAAAGTTGATGTCGTCCGATCGCAACCAAATTTGGTGGGTAGGCTATGTGAGCGACGGTGTACACGGTCCCATCCTGCAAAGTTGGATACGACGTTTCGTTTACATCTTCATCAGGGTGGGACTAAGGGTTTGATATTGAAGAAAAATGTGGGTCGATTTCAGCATAATTGGGGACGGGATACAGGATGACGCCCTCGACGTTTCGAACTGTTTCGAACCAATGCCTCAACTAACCTACTTTTTCAACATTTCAAACTACATTTTTTCAAACATATCCTTCAAAACCTTCAATTTAATAGTTGTTGGTAAGAAGTTTCACTTCAAATATGCGCACATAGTACATTTTTTTTATTAAAATTTACTTTTTAAAGTTTATTTTTTATTATTTTTTTCTTGTAGTGGGTGCACGAATTCTTCTATTGACGAGCCGCCTCTGATCTACGGTACTTTTTGTGTGTACCTACCATCTGAAAATTGCGTAACGAGATTTAGTTCAGTGTTAAAATTCACGCTTTTTCTTTATGTTTGTTTCTAAGGTACAAAGTGTTTCTCACGTCAATTTTTTTAAGTGCCTCAACAAACATTAAGCTTCATTCATTGTCTTCTGCTATTCAGATATCAGATGTTAATGTTATTAATTGTAAGAACTTAACTTGATTCCAGTATTCATAATTCCGTCAAAATATTTAAAAAAAGCAAGAAAAGGTTATTAAGAATTCGGTAATATAAGTACCATACCACACAAAAAAAAACGGCATCAAAGAGGGTTGGGGAATAACAATTCTTGACAATTTTGGTGAAGTCAAGCACTAGACGTCATTTAATTAGCCCGTACTCTTCTTTATTTTTTAATGGAGCTTACTGCCGGTTGGCCTTAAGAAGTTTGTAATTTATTTTTATTAGTAAAAATGATTTTTAGTTGAAAATTCGATAATTTTTTTTTTGGAAATAGATTTGTGTATTTGGAAACGTTCTATTTTTTTAATCTTTCTATAATTAGTATTGTTGCAAATTTTATGTCAATTTTTAGTAAATGACGTCTATACAGGGTGGCGCCTCTCATACGCCGCGGAAGCTCTAAGGAGAACGGTAGTTTATATCGAAGTTAAATTTTGGCAGCATATGTAGGTTAACCGGAAGCATTTTATAAAAATATATAGAATTATACAGGGTGTCCCCAAAAAAAGTTACACATCAAAGTTGTGTTTTTTCTAATGGAACACCCTATATATTAATTGATTTTCGGATTCTAGGAAAAAATAAAGGTGAGTTGGGTGAGTTTTATTAAAGAAGCATATATATCTAAAATCTAAGGATTTTGACATATTTCACATTTTGTGAAAATAAAGAGTAAATTTTAAATTTCGATAACAGCTACCTAAATTTTAGTTGACCTTGTATAGCCTGATATTTAATTACAGTAACCATTGTACGTTAAATCAAATTGAAATTTAACCCGAAAAGTTATACAGGGTGAGACAAAATTAATATGGAACATTAGTACTTAAGCAAGTTACTCCTTTATTTTAAATGGAACACCCAGTATATGTTTCCGGTGTTCAATGGGGAATTTATATATCTTTAAAATATTATTAAGGTTGCCTACCCCTCAGACAAAGATTTTCCCAGATATTTTAATTTTTATGATTTTGCGCCAGTAAATCTTTTATTATTTGAAAATCTAGGTGGCTGTGTGGATATACCTTTATTAATTTAACAAAATTAAAGATTGTGGAGTAAAATACTCAAGGGTAATAAAATACATACGTTTAAAACATATTTTAATTATTACAGAATTAAAACTAGATATAAACCTATAATTATGCGACGAAAATTAGCTGGATGAAATCAAATGCTCAAAATGCTTCCTTTCCTGTTAACTGCATAAAATTATTGTCTTTCCAAAAGGATCTTTACATTTTAAAAGGCATATGTGGAGTTCTACCTGAAAAAGCAGCTACAATAATTTATCTCATGCTGTCGACACTAGTTGGTCGAGTTTTTTAAACACTGTCTTTAACATATCCCCATAAAAAACCCAGACTAGATAAAATCAGGAGGATTTAAATATTCTATTAGTTGGTGAATGCAGTGTGCATTCAATTTGCATATCAATTCTCTCTGATGTAGAATAAGTTTGCATTTTCGGCAAATTCCTGAGAATTTTTTTTTGTTTTAGCTGACAAAAAATTATAACTAGTTATTAAAGTTGAACTAATTAGACAGCTATGTTGAAATAACGTCAGACATATCACAGCCACCTAGGTTTTATCAAATAATAAAGATCTACTCAGATCAAATCATGTAAATGAAAATATCTAGGAAAATCTTTGTTTGAGGGGTAGGCAACCTTAATAGTATTTTAAAGAGACAGGAATTCTCCATTAAATATCGGAATAATATACTGGATGTTCCATTTAAAATAAGAGAGTAACACGCTTTTAAAGGTGACCAATGTTCAATATTAATTTTGTCTCACCCTGTATAACTTTTGGATCAAGTTTTAATTTGATTTAAAGTAGAATAGTTAGTTTAACTACATATTAGGCTACACCGGGTAAATTCCAATATAGGTAGCTTTTATTGTAATTTAAAAATTGTTCTTTATTTCTAGAAAATGTTAAATATGTCAAAAACACTAAACTTACATTTTAGTCATATATTTCTCTTATAAAACTCACCTTTATTTTTTTCCTAGAATCCGAAAATCAATTAATATATAGGGTATTTCATTACAAAAAACACAACTTTGATATGTAACTTTTTTTGGGGACACCCTGTAGAACTCTCTATATTTTTAAAAAGTGCCCTGAATTAACCTACATATGCTCACAAAATTTCATTTCAATACAAACTGTCATTCTCCTTGGAGCCTCCGCGGCGTATGAGAGGCGTCACCCTGTACATACAGATTGCCCTCGCCAAAATTATCATGGATTGTCATTCCTCAGTCGTCTTTGACGCCGTTTTTTTTTTCGACCATATGGTACTACGACATAGTGTACCGAATTCTTAAAAATATATTTTTCTTTTAATTATTTTGATGGAATTATGAATACTGGAATCATAAGTTCTTACAATTAATAACATTATTTTTTTTTTCGATAATACGGTATTACTAATAATAATTCTTATTTTTTTTAGAAAACTTACGAAGATATCCACCTGTACAGTTTAGAGCCGACCATCCCTTTCTGTACTTTGTCATGGATACAGAGTTGAATGTAGCGTTAATGGTAGGAAAAGTGGTAAATCCCCTAAACTCAAGAATAAGATAGCTGCCAAATGAACTATTTAAATATAAATATGTTTAATTTAATAAATTGTAAAGAAAATAATGTAAAATAATTGTTAAATTAATGTAATAAGTCATATAAATTTGATAAACGAAACATGGAATGTGAAAATCTTAATTATAGTTATGGATTTTAAATTACGTAGAACTTGGAGAGTTTATACAAAATTGTATATAAATAAATATGTAGATTTAAATATAATAAAACATTTTTAATAATATATAAAATGTTTTTATTTCCAGTACATATAGTATTTTATTATAATTTTAACTAGGGTACATTTCTTTTTGGGGCATATAACAATATAACAAACATAAATTCTTATATATTCCTACCTAATTATTTTCCTTACAGATAAATATATCAATGTATTATCAAGTTTGAAGAAAATATTTTTTTTTATAATTTGTACAAAATGACTCGGCTTTAAGTTGTTGTTTGTTGCCTATTTTCTATATAAATTAATTATTCTACAGATAAAGATAAGTAAAAAAGTCCCTATAAATTTATGTCCTAAAATACTTTGTTTCGGATATACAGGGTGTAGAAGTTTCATTTTTATTTCGATTTTTTCCAAATAATTTCTGAACTAACATCGGTATTTAAATGAAAATTGGTGTTTGCGTGTTTTTTCAAATGATAAATTTGATTTCCATGTCAATATGGCTCTTAATTGTAGAAAACGCTACCTAAATGTTTTTAACTTGTTTTGAAGAGTAATAACTTTTCTTCCGTAACTGTATTAAAATTACCGAGTAAAAAATATACATTTCCGAAGTTTTTACGTAAAAAGTCTCTTTGGTAACAATCGCTACGCGCAACCGTTCTCAAGATATTTGGAATGGAAATTATATTTACAATAAAATCGAAATAAACATCAAACTTCTACACCCTGTATCTCCGAAACAAAGCATTTTAGGACATACATTTAAACCAACTTTTTTACTTATTTTGTCTGCCGAATAATATGCTGACGAAGTTTTCCCAATATAATTCGTACCACCCTGTATATAAGGATGTGATATTCAATATACAGAGTGATTCTTAAATAAATGCAAATATTTTTCGGGGTAGTATATTTCGATCTCAGAAAAACAGCTTTTTCCGCGAATAAAAAATTCTGAAAATTTGGAATTTTTTGAAAAAAATTTTAGATTTTTTTAATTTTTAGTTAAAAAAACATAATTTCATAATATAACAACACAGGTAGTGGGTTACATGTACAAGAAAGAAACCCCAGAAAAGATCCAGTGGTTCTCAAAATTAAATATCTCAATTATTTTGGACTTATTTGAAAAACGGCAAAGAGAAAATATGTTTCTTTTCTCAATATCTACCAGCCATGAAAATATTTGTCCTTATTTAAGACTCACCCTGTATAAACAAAATATTTCATTTTAATATAAAATAAAATTAAATAAATATATCTTAGAGAATAAACAAATAAGATAGTTCTATATAAATTTACAATCCAACATATATTTTTAAAATGTGACTTCAATATTCTTAACCACATTGGTATAATCGATTTTCGAGGGCACCAAATAAAAGGCTGGTGCCACCTTAACTCCACAAGGACACTGGCAGCCCATAACCCAACTAAATGACCCCACCTTATTACTACATTTAGGGCAATGTAGTTTACCCTGAGTCACTTGACTCACATTCATCCAAGCCATTGGCTCGACAAAATACATTTGTGAACACTTACTTTTGGCACTGTTCAGGTGAATTATTAGGTTGTGTTCACAGGCTAGAACCCTGCGGCATTTTTTACATCGGTAAACGTTTGGATCTGGATTCGACTGGGGTAGGCCTGGGTCTGGTTGTATTAAGTCTTTGAAGTCTTGAGGGAGGATTTTGACTTTTCGCATCCAGTCGGCTGCTGTGTTGAGACGGAACAATTTGTACCTTTTATCTGACTTTTCGATCGTATAGCCCATATGTCTGTACAATTTCAGTTGGGACACAAACCCTATAGTTAAGCATGATATTATGAATTACCTAAGTACTAAGTAGTAGGGTCCTGCAACAGTGCGTCGGGCATATGTAGCTCCTATAACAAAAAACTTAGAAATTTTGTTTAAGTACAAACCTAATTAAAGTAC
>NW_022147563.1:933266-941825 GCF_002938485.1 Sitophilus oryzae
TATTGTAATTTAAAAATTGTTCTTTATTTCTAGAAAATGTTAAATATGTCAAAAACCTTACATTTTAGTCATATCGTTATCTTATAAAACTCACCTTTATTTTTCTCCCAGAATCCGAAATTCAATTAATATATAGGGTGATCCATTACAAAAAACACAACTTTGATAAGTAACTTTTTTTGGGGACACCCTGTAGAACTCTCTATATTTTTAAAAAGTGCTCTGAATCAACCTACATATGCTAACAAAATTTCATTTCAATACAAATTATCGTTCTTCTTGGAGCCTCCGCAGGGTATGAGAGGCGTCACCCTGTATATAGGCTTGGTGCATTCTTCGCCGGTGCTGCCACAATGGGAGAGAATATCGTAAACAACTAATACTTACAAATACACGGGATTAAATAGCGAGAATACGAAAAATTTATTATTTAATTATTCTAAAAGTGTTAGGAAGTATAATTTGTGAAAATTATAAAAATAAAAATAAAAAAGTAAATATTTTGATATCTTCAGAAGGTCTAACTTATATTATAATTTATTATTCTAGTTAAAAAAACGTTTTAGATGAGTTAACAACTACGGTAGCGAGTATAGTTTTAATCATTGGTTTTGCTAGTGGAGCATAATTGGGGCTATTTCGGCTATAACGAAATTTTTTAAAGGTTCATAATTATAATTTTAGAAGATGTTCATAAAACATTTAGTAAACATTATATTAATTGTTTCATATTATGTTCTCTTTCTTCTAAATTGAGAATTATACTTCTAAATTAGTGTTCATCATACTTCAATATGTTGTGATAAATCAATTATATTTAATGTATTTGCACCCAAATATTGGTACATTACATTTAAGTAAGAAATGATAAAAACCCTCAAATTGCGGAGAATCCACTCAGCGAAAAAATTGATATATTCCAGGAATGCCTCGACCTAAAAAGAGTTTCCTCGGTTGAGGCCGCACATTTGTCCTCAAAAGAGGAAACGGTTGGAAAAGGAAAAACGATAGAAGGAGAGAGGGGATCGGAAAAAGCTCGCTCTCCACGGCATGTTTATACTTTATTACTTTTAATGCGCGTCGTATAATCCCGTCATATTTTTTCGACTCCCACAGTTTTCGTATACGCCGCGCCGCAAACCGTACCGTTTTTTTTTTGGTTTTCACGTTGCCATATGTTAGAAAATTGTAAAAATACATTAAATAAATAATAGTTATTTATGATATAAGTGCTAAAAGTGGTATTTTATTTTGAGAGAAGGAAAGCTTGGGACACTTGCACCCAGTGCTAAAAGTAAATGACTTTTACCATCAGTGATGACATAACAGACCGAAACTAATATGTCGATCAATCCTGATTTATGTCACATACTAACATACAAAATCTCATTTTTTTCATCTAAAATAAAATCAAAAAGTTATAGAGGTAAGAATCTTTTGAAATACACCTTGAATAGGACAATTCTTAGCGATAGTAGGTTGTGCGTTTATGGAGAACAGTTAAGTATTTCGAGAACAGACAGTAAACATTTGAATTATTACATAAACTTTCTCCATTAATCCAACCTTCCATCAGATCCAATAATAAAAAAGTACTTTGCCGCCAACTTCCTCTAATTTCGAAAGTTCTGCCATAGTGAAAATATTTTCATAAATGTGTCCAAATATTTTGTAGCAGAGTAACAACTTTATATATATATAGGCATACTTATTCTATAAAATAAGATTTCACTGAAAAATTTGATCAAACCACTGGCAACGTTGATCTTCTTTTTATACTGTCTGTCACTGGGTGCTTTCGCTCAGGGCTATAGAATGAAAATTATAACGTTAAATATGGAAATATGGTAGCCGTGTATTTTGTTTTCTTTTGCTCTTGGCACCAAATTTTTATGTACTTGTATTTATGCCAGCAAATGAATACCATTGAGGCCTTATAAGTGTATACTTTATCTCCCGTTTGCAGCCATCATGTTCCCTTAGTTCATTATTAATTATATTAAAAATAGAGTTACCTATATTATTATTAATATCAACCGTCGATTATAAACTTGAAAATTAGATAAACGTTTTTTTTAATTATATATTTAAAGTATTCTATTATTGGGTATAATATACTTTAATGCAGACTGTTTAGAATATTACAGTTGGGGGATGGAATGTTTGATGTTACAATAACAAAATAAAATATCTACTAATTCACCACAATAAATCAAAACACTTTACTTTTAAACACCGGGCGGACATCCCGCTAACCATATTAACATCATCAGCAGATAATTAAAACTCAGCCTAGTTTCTAAAACTAAACGTAATTCCTAGAACAAAACATAGTTTTAAAAAACTAAATATCGTTTTTTAAAATGCGCATCCAGCATTTAAGAGTAATGCAAAACCTTTGCATTACCCAATTCTAGTATTTGGAGGAAATCGTAGTGGGCGTTGAAATTGTTATTCAGCACCTGGCCAAGGTATTTACAAGAAGGGCGTGTAGAAATCAACTATCAAAAATATCCTTTGGCGTAAATCATTAAAATCTATGAAGGAGCACAAGGTTGTCAAGAGTTTGTTAACGAAACCAAAAGCAGACACGGAAAATAAGGTTGTTATATTAGATAAAGAAGATTATTACGATAAAGTTAACAACTTGATCCATAATGGTACAGGCTGGTTCCAAAAAAATGAATACGACTCTGTACACATTTTTTTGAATATTTGAGCAGTGTATATTTACGTGTCAAGTATTTTGACATGTTAAGGTTATTATGACATTGAATAAAACAACTTTGCTTTTTTACAAAGTAGCAATTAAATTTTTCAGAATGTCAGCATGACATGAGTAGAGAAATGGGGGACTGGTATTATAGAATATACTCCCCGAAATAATAAAAATATATATGTTTTAAATCGTATTCACTTTTATTGGAACCAGCTGCACCTACCCAAAGTTAAAAAAGAATCCTTCGACAAAGATGGCAGCAGATGTTAAAAAACTCTGAAACAGTTCAGTTTTAATCATCTGCTGAAAATGTTACCGAAACGCGTATTTGGAAGAACGTATTTTGATACATTAGTGTTTTATTTTGCTATTTAAAATAATAATAATATGTCTAATAAAGTTGGATCATAATGTACGTTTTGGTTAATAACGAGTGAAGTAATTTTCAGTCGAACGTAGTAATAATCAGTTTTGAAGTTTACCCAAAAAGTGGAGACAATGAAAGTTCATTTATCGTAATGTAGCTAAAATTATCAAGGCATATTAAGAAATAAAAATAAACGCACAATAAGAAATAAATATATAAGTTTCCAACAACTGCAAATATACGAGAATAAAAATACTGCCTTTACAAAAACTAGCAACGTTTTTAAGCTTGGTTAGCCTTTTTTCGAGATGTCATCTTTTAACTGACGCGCGTGACTCGAATATAACGAAGGCAATTTAGAAATAGCTGATAGATTATGTATTTGATAGACAACTCTTTAAAACTTCAATTTCTGGAGAAGTGTAGTAATAAAATTTACGATCAATCCATCAACGGGGTAAATGCATTTTTTGTCGATGTTGTATACTGCAATTTTCAAAGTTATTTTCTTCCTCATCAGACGATTGGGAATACTATTTTGTAAAAAAACATGGAGCCTAGATTAATTTAAATAGAACCAAATATTTTAGTGTCTAAACAGAGTAGTAAGAAGGTACAACTAACATTAATACACTTAAAAGAAATAAAATACGAAACTTACGAATAATGAAACATTATTTGGGTCATTTATTTGGAATAAAATCGTTGGATTATAAAATCTATTAGTGATGATATTTCAACGTGTTAAAAATTACATATATATAACGTATAATTTTGAAACAGATTTGTTCAAGAAATGTTTCTTGTATAAGTTTAGGTTAGTTAAAGCATTACCGCGTAAAATACTTTGTACAAGACCAGACAGTCTTAGGAATTTTTAAGAATGTCTGAAAATAAGCTTGCAAATCTTTTTCAGAAATGTACAGCAAATATTTTCATTGTTTAATATACTTAATTTCTGGTTAGGCATTTTGAAAAGCGACTGAAAACAGATAGGATGTTTTTAAAATTTCCTTCTTTCTCCCAAATAATAGATACTGAGATATGAATTTCTAATAATGAGGACAAAATAGAAAAACTGAAAGGCGGAGGACCTTCCTATTAAAATTATGAGCTCATACTTTATACATAAATTTATTAGGATCTCTTAATTTTCACCTACGATAACCATGGCAATATCATTTGGGAAGTCAAGCAAAGTTACACCACCGGGCATATCAGCTCAAACAAACCGTCATATAATACATTCCATAAGGTTGGCCCCAGGAATTTTAGAAGCGTTATTGGAATGACATTTATAAAAATTTAGGGGCATACCATCAACAGCGAAACCTAGATTCCTAAAATGCCTGAAAATATTCTTCTTCGAGTTAGATCTATACTAATATATAAAATCCTTAAGTGACTGACATACTGATTAATCACGATCCTGCTCAAACCACTCAACGTAAGAAGCTCAATTTTGACATACAGGTTGATTCTAGGGTGTAGAGGTTCGATAAGAAGGGATTTTTCGAAATTTCAGTTCCAAGAAGGTGAACCCTTCAAATATTACAATAACCCTTCCCCATTAACCCAAAAGAACCCTTCAAATATTACAATATTTTTTATTTAAAAAACGGTCAAGTTTCCGAAAAAACGCTTAAACACGTATATTTTATTTTGTTTTTTTACATATTTTAAGATTTTTAAAATGTATACAGGGTGTTTCGAAAAATCTGGTAATTGATTAATCACGATCCTGCTTAAAGCGCTTGACGTAAAAAGCTGATTTTTGGAAACAGATTGACTTTAGGATATAGAGGTTCGATAAGAAGGGATTTTTCGAAACTCGAATTCTAAGGGGGTGAAACTATCCCTCAAATATTAAAATATTTTTTATTTAAAAACCGGTGAGTTTTCGGAAAAACTCTTAAACGCGTATATTTTATTTTGTTGTTTTACATATTTTAAATTTTTTTTAAATTTATACAGGGTGTTTCATAAAATATGACCATTGAGTAATCACGATTCTGCTTAAACTGCTTGACGTTTAAAGCTGATTTTTGGCAAACGGATTGACTGTGAGGTGTAGAGGTTCGATAAGGAGGGGTTTCTCAAATCTCAAATTCCAAGAGGGTGAAAACGCCCCTCAAATATTACAATATTTGTTATTTAAAAACGGTTAGTCTTTCGGAAAACGCTTGGACAAGCATAATTTACTTGGTTTTTACATATTTTAAAATTTTTAAAAATCATAGAGGGTGTCAAAAAAAGTTGGGTAATTTCTTAACCACGATTCTGCTTAAACTGCTTGACGTAAAAGCTCATTTTTGGCAAACGGATTTTTTCAAAGTCAAATTCAACGAGATGAAACTACCCCTCAAATATTACCAAGTTATATAATAATATCGCCATATTGTTTTTTCTCATGCTGACATAAATGTGAGAAAATTTTATCCAGTTTGTATGTTAATGGGAATTCTTGCTTTGCTTTATCATCACCATTACAAATGATTAATTCGGCGCGAACGAGGTCGCTGGTACACGCTAGTAAATCATAAAATAATATAAACAAAACCCGAATATCCAATTAGAAAACCCCATGCAATATCACGCAAAAACTAGCAGTTCCTTTTTTATCGCCCTCTAAATCCGAAAAAGGTTGAGGAATTCGGGATCTGCTTTAATATGAAGAAGCCCCAAACGGAACGACGCGCGACGCGACGTGCAGAGGATCTTCGGGGACCGGCTTTGATTGATGCCTCAGGACTCAATTAGACGGAAAAGCCTAGTTTCACTACATTATTATTTCCTTAGAATAAATCCAGTGACCTACATCTTTATGACCCGCATTGGACCGACAATTTTTTCTTAAAGACAGGGTTGTTCACAACATACGACACGGAGTATTATAGCTAAATGATTAGGTTTTTACAAATTGTAAGTTTTAGGCTCGTTCAAGGTCTATTGGACTTAAAATTTAAAAATATTTTTACAAAATACAGAATGTCGAAATAAGTAAAAAATATTATAGTTGTATCTTTCTTTAAATGAAACACCCTGTATATTATTCTATTTTTTTTTTTTAGATCCTACGATTGAAATAAAGTTAAATTTGATTGAGGTTTATCACACTTAAACGTTACTGTTTGGAAATATTTTCAATTTTATGAAAATGCAGTAAAAATTTTAAGACTTCATTTCTCCAAGTGTATCAAAGTTTTTAATACTAAATATTTACTGAAGTTTATTTATTGATCAGATATTGTGTTGCAATAATAAACAAAATAATACCTTATACAGAGTGTTTAAAATTTTATATTAAATAATTACCAGCTCTAAACGGCAATAACTTGTTTAATTACCAAACACCCTGTATATTTTACGAGAATCATATGCACAATTTAATTTTCTATCAAATTGTATTATTCCATTTTTACCTTTTGGTAAAATTGGTATTGGTATTGGTACCATCTCTTCAAGTGTTCGTAGAAAATGCATTTTCTTATAATTTAGACCTTATTTATCACTATACCCGTGGAATATTGACATTTTAGATTATTTTTAAAGATGTAACAAATTTTCAAAAAGTACAGATACTAATATTGTCAATACAGTTCGCGTATTTCATTAAAAAAAAATAAAAAAATCTGTTTAAATATTTTTGTTAAAGACCAATTAAAATGATACCACTATTCAAACTACATTATTAATTAACTATTTACATTGATTAATAATAATTGCTCTAAATACTAAAAAAATAATTTTTTATGTGTATTGGACAGTGTGGTAAAATGTAACACCTTATAAATTTTATTTCATTTTTGACGAATGCTTATTTTTATAACAGACACGTTCAGTTTTATTAAATTTATTTCATTCTTCATTTTAACAATTAAGTATGTAAAGAACTAATTTTTGGGCGGAAATAATGGTGATATATTAAATTAGTGTACTCTTTTACTAAGCTTTAAATAGTTTTCTTTTTGTAAACAAATGGGCTTCCAATATTATCGTTTTTAGCACCTGTATATTTTGTTGCTTTAAAAAAAATCTAAAATAATAAAAAAATATACACTACTTTTATTTTTCAAGATACTTCTCTATCTAAAATGAAACAAGGCATTTATACATCATGTTCATACAATCCTCAGTAAAAACAGTTACTATTGACGAAAATTTTCTTTTGGAAAAAAAAATAACCTAAGTTTTTAGTTCAAAGAATTTAGAAATTTTAATTATTTTAAATAAACAGGATTCTACTACAACCCTCTAAATTTTAGCGGCAATAAAATACTAAGTTCAAACAAAGAAAGCCTCGACGTAACCAAATACCCGCGACAAAATGTCGTTAACTTTCCACAAACCGGCTGACAAATTATCCATACTCTCGGCTAGAATTACTGAGCCAGCAAGAGGTATATGGCACCAAAAGCGGTTAATAATTTAGGCCACTGGGTCTATCCTAACGATATTATAATACAGTGAGACGGTGCTTTTCTATCTAATTGAGTACTGAGACATCAAACAAAGTCCGGTCCCCGAAGATTCCGGGCACGTTATTCCTCTTTGGATTTCTTAATTTTATTCTGGATCCTTCCTCAATCTTGTCGAGGTTTTGATGGGCGATGAAAAAGAATGGGGCTTGCGGATGATATTGCAAGGATTTTAACTAATTTGACTTTCTGGTGTTTGTATTATTTTATGTTTTACTTAACTCCAATAGTATTATACTTAGGAATGCGAGAAAAATATTTTTCTTTATATTTAACAAACGAACGTTCTTTAGGAGTAGAGTAACTGTATTCAAATAAATCTTGAAAGCAGATTGTTAATAAATTTATAGCATATTTGTATCTGTTGAAAGCACCATATTTATTATATTGAGTGTGATTTTTCTATTAAAACTAAGAATAATAAACAATTGGTTGTCTAAATTCCTGCCATGAATGAGACAAATATACAGGGTGAGTTTTCTGTGATGTTCTCTGTGGGTCTCTCGGAAACTACTGAAGATAGAGAGTCGGTTAAACGGGGAAAGAATTACAATTTGGTGAGGTCAAAAATATGCGCCTTTCGGATTTTTGAAAATGTTTATGGCTTAATAGATATTTAAAAAAAACAAATTCCGGCTATTTTGAAAATGTTCCCTAATTTCATTAATTAAACTTTTTCAGATAAAAGTTATAGATAATCACATCCCTAATGAGACTGTGTCCTCCGTTTTTTTCTAAGCCTGTCATTTTTGACACATGACACAAACATGTTTTTTTAATGAAAACCATAGTTGGCCATTACTTCATAAAAAGTGTAATTTTTAAAGCTTCCATACATCCAGCGATATAATTATAATGTTTTTTTTTCGAAAAATTACTGAGTTATAGCCAATATTTATTAACATATTTATTTCGATTTTTTTCAAATAATTATTGAACTTACGTATTCGATATTTCGATGAATATTTCACTCATGTACAAAAAATCCCATATGA
>NW_022147563.1:941923-946438 GCF_002938485.1 Sitophilus oryzae
GTAATTAGATGAAAACGACGATTGAACGACGGAACCGGCGATGACCACGAGGGATAGAAAATATAAAAATGTATGCTGAAGAGAGTCGGAAGTTAGTCCGTCGATGTGAGTCGCATTATTACGGTCAGTAATTCGCGTTATCAGTCCGTTAGTAGAAGACAGCGCAGAGTGAAGATGTTTCTGTAAGTACTCCTTTAAGTAAACCGTTAAGTCTTGGCATTCCCCAAAATTGTTATATACTGTAAACCTTATATTAAATAAATGCATATTTTATCCAATGGTTGTTTTGATTGAGAGGGAGAACCTGGTATAGCGACCCTAGCAAACAACCCCCAGCTAGGTCGCAACAATACGCAAACGTTATACAAAATACCGATATGGGTTTAAAATTGAGTGTTTTAGCTACTGTCTTCTCGTCAATTTTACTCACTTAGATTATCTGTAAAAACTCTAATTTAGATATTGATCGGTCGCTCTAAGCCTCATTTTTAAACTTATTATTTCTAAGGTGAATGTCTATTAGCACCAGTGAAATTTAAGTCACTTTTGTTTTCCGTCAATGGGTAGCAGAGATCTGAACTGTTCAGTTTCTAGCATGTTTGGTTTGCATAAGTGAACTGAACAGATATTCGATATTCTCAATTGTTACACTTCGTCTTCCGAAAAGCATCAGCTAATTTGTAGGTTTATTATGCTAAATTTATACTAGCTGATTTGACCGAAGTAGATTGGAATGAACTGATCAGTTCAGTTCAAACGTAAAAGCAAAATCCAAAGCAGCGTCAGCCTTTCATTGTGTATACTTTTGATAAAAATGCAGAAATGGTGGTTGTTGCGACAAAGCTGATAAGAAGACTAAGCTGGCTATATAGTAGCATAAAAGCTTTCAAATCGTAAAAAATATTATTTTTTGGTCGAACATTCTGCATCTTCCTTTCCTGAATTGTTTGTTTTTTGAATCATGTCAACACATGCCTTGGTTAATTTTTAAGAGCAAAACGAACTTGCCACAAATATTTTGCAATTTTATTATTGCAATATTATCGTTATATTATGATTTTATTTTTTAACATCACGAGCCAGCTCCTTACGACAATAGCCACCTTGGTGTCTATTGTCGCAATTTCATATCGCCACTGATTACAACTCTATATTAAAATTTAAAAAACGTTAAAATGTACTGATACAGATTTGATTTTAATAGTAACACTAATTTAATAGTAACACTAAAAGAGCTAAAGATATTAAAAAAATAACTGTAATTACTAAGTGTACAAACAAACAAAAAACTTGTAAAAAATACTCTAATACTTTGTATTGCCCCTCCCTACTGTAGACTGTCTGTAGAGGTCGATTTATAATGTTAATGAGGCTGCAAATATATTTTGTCTTGTTTCCCATTCTTCTTCAAGGACCAAGCGAACAATCATTAATATAATAATAATATAATATTAATTTCGACCATCTTCAACAAGATCATTGACTTTTGCAAATTCTTCGACACTAAGAACCATAATCAATCGTACACAACAATAATCATTAAAGCCACCTCGTCATTATGAAGAACATCAAATTGTAACGATAATTGAAAAAAATTCAAAATGTTTGTGGCAAGTTTATTTAGCTCTTAAAAATTAACCAATGCATGAGTCAAAAAACAAAGTATTCAGGAGACATAGTTCTGGCCGAAAAATAATGTTTTAGGAAAATTTGCTCACAAAATTGTTGCACATTGTAAAAAACAATTCTTTGATTAACCCTGTATAATAAGTCAAATACTAAAGTTTTTAATAAACTGAGTTTACAAATTAAAGTTGATATATTTATATACAGTTTGCTAAAAAACCGAAGGAAATAAAGCTAAAAATAAAAAATTGACAAAAATAAAAAAATTGACAAAATGTGCTATATAAAAATTTTCAATGCCAAATTTAAATTTTATGTTGATTTTAATTACTCATTTTATCAAGTTAGAAAATTATTGATTTAGGCTTTTCGCATTTGATTAAATTATTTTAGAGAACAGCAGCTAAACACGAATTAATTTCTTCGGCATCGCATAGGCTAAAAATAGTGTAGTTGAGAACGTTTAATATTTCACATTTCACGTAACCTTTTCAAAGTTTTATGAAAAACTGAAATATACTTGAGTTGCCCCCAGATATATTTTTTATTTAAATAAAACTTTATCATCTTCATTCGTAAGTATTTCCTGTATAATTATCTTTACTTTACTTTATTTATCTAAATAAATAAATTATCGGGTTTAAAGACAAATCTGTTAAAGTTTCCAATTAATACCTTCCCTACAAATTAACAGTCGAAAATAAACTAGAACAATAGGAAATCTAGAGCTGAAGCTATTAATTTATAGCTGTTTTATGTAGCGTGTAGTAGTAAAAGTTTTCTCCGTCCAGTCGAATCGACATAGTGCATATTTCATAGGGCAAAGAGCCCTCTGGAGTATTGATTTTAGATAATAGCGGGTTTAAACGGCTACAAAAAGAACGCGAATTAATTATTAATCTAAAGGAAAGTTTATCATAGTACGACAAATTATGAAGAGCGTTTAGAAACGATAGTTTTCCTTGGTGGATTATGAATAATTTAATTTCTTGGATGTTTATAATAATTACTAAATACGACATAAAATAGAATATTTTAGTTATATGCTGTAATTGATTTTTATTAAGGCTCATTTCCTATTCCTAATGTTGTTTAATAGTTTTGCGCAGATGTTTTAATCTATATTCAATCTAATTAATAATCTATACTAATATATAAAATCCTTAAGTGACTGACATACTGATTAATCATGATTCTGCTCTAACCACTCAACGTAAGAAGCTCAATTTTGGCATACATAGGTTAATTCTAGAGTGTAGAGGTTCGATAAGAAGGGATTTTTCGAAATTCGAGTTCCAAGAGGGTGAAACCATCCCTCAAATATTACAATATTTTTTATTTAAAAAACGGTCAAGTTTCCGAAAAAACGCTTAAACACGTATATTTTATTTTGTTTTTTTACATATTTTAAGATTTTTTAAAAATGTATACAGAGTGTTTCGAAAAATCTGGTCATTGATTAATCACGATCCTGCTTAAAGCGATTGACGTAAAAAGCTGATTTTTGGAAAACAGATTGACTTTAGGGTGTAGAGGTTCGATAAGAAGGGATTTTTCGAAACTCGAATTCTAAGGGGGTGAAAGTATCCTTCAAACATTAAAATATTTTTTTTATTTAAAAACCGTTGAGTTTTTCGGAAAAACTTTTAAACACGTATATTTTATTTTGTTGTTTTACATATTTTAAGATTTTTTATAAATTTCGATTCTGCTTAAACTGCTTGACGTTTAAAGCTGATTTTTGGCAAACGGATTGACTGTGGGGTGTAGAGGTGCGATAAGGAGGGGTTTCTCGAATCTCAAATTACAAGAGGGTGAAAACGACCCTCAAATATTACAATATTTGTTATTTATAAAACGGTTAGTCTTTCGGGAAAAAGCTTGAACAAGCATAATTTATTTGTTTTTTAACATATTTTGAAATTTTTTAAAAAATCATAGAGGGTGTTCAAAAAAGTTGGGTAATTTCTTAACCACGATTCTGCTTAAACTGCTTGACGTAAAAAGCTTATTTTTGGCAAACGGATTTTTCGAAAGTCAAATTCCAACGAGATGAAACTACCCCTCAAATATTACCTTAACTTATTATATAAGTTATATAATAATATCACCATATTGGTTTTTCTCATGCTGACATAAATGTGAGAAAATTTTATCCAGTTTGTATATTACTGGAAATTCTTGCTTTGCTTTATTATCACCATTACAAATGATTAATTCGACGCGAACGAAGTCGCTGGTACACGCTAGTATATTTATAATTTAATAGTATTTATTAAAATTTACGAATTTATAAGTGTGGCACACCCCATTCACCTCGGTTGATTATACGAAAACGGAAAGATGTAGAAACAAAATATTTTATGGGTATATATGGGAAGGCAATGTGCATAATTTAAAATTATTTTGAAATATACAGGGTATGTCTTATGGAACACACGGTATTTTATTTAATATTTGGATCCTTGGACACAAAATAAGGGATTTATTATAAGGGTTAAATATGTTTACAAGCTTTGGTTTTTGGGATATTTAAATATGCATGATATAATAAAAAATTTGTCAACACCCTATAATTCTTTTGCTGACTTTTAAGCCAGAGAAATTTAAATTTAATTAAAAACGTTACTGAAAAATCTGATAGCTTCCTTTAATGTATACAGAGGTATCGATTATTGCTGGTCTATTTTAAACATTAGTAGCTTTACAATGACAATTAGTAGTTCTTTTCAAATTCTTTCTAATTTTTATTTTTAATCTTTTTAATTTACCTACTATAGTTTTAATTAATAAATAATATTTATTAAATATGTATTTATTATTCTATCAAGAAAAACAAAGAAGTAGTTCTTTGATTTATTTTACAATGATTTGTAGATATATGGATTT
>NW_022147564.1:0-10098 GCF_002938485.1 Sitophilus oryzae
AACCTCTACACCCTAGAATCAACCTGTATGCCAAAATTGAGCTTCTTACGTTGAGTGGTTTGAGCAGGATCGTGATTAATCAGTATGTCAGTGACTTAAGGATTTTATATATTAGTATAGATTTAAAGTACTTTTCAATAATATAGAGAATTCTACAGGATGTTCCCCAAAAAAATTACATATCAAAGTTGTGTTTTTTGTAATGGAACACCCTATATATTAATTAATTTTCAGATTCTTGGAGAAAAATAGAGGTGAGTTTTATTAGAGAAGTATATAATTAAAATGAAAGGTTTTTGACATTAAAAATTTCCTAAAAATAAAGGACAATTTTTAAATTACAATAAAAGCTACCTAAAGTAGAATTTACCTGTAACAGCCTAATATATAGTTAAAATAACTATTGTACTTTAAATCACATTAAAACTAGACCTAAAAAGTTATACAGGGTGAGATAATATTAATATTGAACATTGGTTACCTTTAAAAGCAAGTTACTCTTTAATTTTAAATGGAACACCCAGTATATTAAGGTTGCCTATTTAGGTTGCCTACCCCTCAAACAAAGATATTCCTAGATATTTCCATTTTTATGATTGAGTATCAGTGGATCTTTATTATTTGATAAAATCTAGGTGGCTGTGATATGTCTGATGCATAGATTTTGGTCTGATGTTACCTCACCATAGCTGTCTAATTAGTCCAACTTTAACAACTGATTCATGAATTCCTAATTTTATCTAGTCTGGTTTTTTATGGGGATATGTTAAAGACAGTGTTTACAAAAATTGACCGACTATTGTCGACAATATAAGAGAATAACTGTAGTTGCTTTTTGAAATAGAACTCCACATATGCCTTTTGAAATGAAAAGATCTTTTGAAAAGAGAATTTTATGCAGTTAACAGGAAGGGAAGCATTTTGAGCATTTGACTTCATCTAGCTAATTTTTGTCACATAATTATAGGTTTATATCTAGTTTTAATTCTGTAATAATTAAAATATGTTTTAAACATGTATCTTGTTATTGCCGTTGTGTATTTTACTCTACTATCTTTAATTTTTGTTAAATTAACAAAGGGTATATCACAGCCACCCCCTAGATTTTTCAAATAATAAAGATCTACTGACGCAAAATCATAAAATAAAATATCTAAAAGGTAAGTGTCCATTTGAGAGTAATTCGTGCGAGTGAATTCGATAGATCAAGCCTGTATATTATTACATTTTTTAGTTTCTACGATTAAAATAAAGGTAAAAATTTGATTAAAAGGTTTATTATACTTAAAGCCTTTACTGTTTTTGAAATATTTTCAATTTTGTAGAAATTGCAGTAAACATTTAAGGCTTCATTTCTCTCAAAGGGTATCAAAGTTTTTTAATAATAAATATTTACTGAAGTTTATTTACTGATCAGTTATTGTGTTGCAATAATAAAAATAATACTACCTTATACAGAGTGTCTAAAGAATTTATTTTTAAATAATTATCATTGCTTCAAACCATAATAACTTGTTTAATTTAAATGGAACACCCTGTATATTTTACGAGAATCAGATGTCACTTAAATGTCTATCAAATTATATTATACCATTTTTTACCTATCTCTTTAAGTTTCCGTAGAAAATTTATTTTCTTGTAATTTAGAACTTATTTATCAATATATCCATGGACTATTGACATTTTAGATTATTTTTAAAGATGTATCAAATTTTTAAAGAGTACAGATACTAATATTGTCGATATAATTCGTTTATTTCATTAAAAAATAAAAAAAAACTGTTCAAATATTTGTTAAAGAGGACCAATTAATATGATCCAGTATTCAAACTACATTAACTGACTGTTTGCATTGATTAATAATAATTGCTCCAAATACTAAAAAACTGAATTTTGTATGGGCATTAGACAGTGTGATAAAAAGTAACACCTTAAAAATGATATTTCATTTTTTAATAAATGCTTATTTATAACAACAGAGACTTTAATTTGATAACTTATTATTATATTGATTTCTGACTCAAATCCACATTTATTTATAATAATTTATTAACGAACACAATTAAGTATGTAATTAATTAGTATATGGGCGGAAATAATGGTGTTATATTTAATTAATGGTATACTCTTTGATAAAGATTTAAATAGTTTTCTTTTTGCATACAAATGGGCTAGTAATATTATCGTTTTGCTAAAAACGATAATATTACTAGTCTGTACATTTTGTACATTTGCTGCTTTAAAAACAATCTAAAATGTCAATATTCCATGGATATATTGATAAATGAAGTCTAAATTATAAGAAAATGCATTTTCTACGAAAACTTGAAGGGATAGATAAAAAATGGCATAATAAATTTGATAGACAATTTAATTGTGCATCTGATTCTCCTAAAATATACAGGGCATTCTATTTAAATTAAAGAAGTTGTTGCCGTTTGAAGTTAATAATTATTTAAAGTAAATTTTTAGACACTCTCTATAAAGTAGTATTATTTTTATTATTGCAACACAATAACTGATCAATAAATAAACTTCATTAAATATTTAGTATTAAAAACATTGATACCCTTGGAGAAATAAAGCTTTAAAATTTTTACTGCAATTTCACAAAATTGAAAATATTTCAAAAACGTAATGTTTAAGTATAATAAACCTTAATCAAATTTACCTTTATTTTAATCGTAGAAACTAAAAATGTAATAATATACAGGGTGTTCCATTTAAAAAAATACATCTTTGATATTTTTTATTTATTTGGGACACTCTGTATCTTGTAAAAATATTTTTAAATTGTAGCTCTAACAGTCCTTCAACGAACCCCAAACTTACAATTTGTAAAAATCTCATCGTTTAGCTACAATACTCCGTGTACGTATGTGGTGAATCAGCCACTGTATATGTAAGGTGTTATCATTTTGTGTTTTTCTGCTTTACTCTTTATACAATTACATAAAGATTTTTAAAAGTCAAAGCCTAAAAGGCATCAACAACTAAAGTTAGTCCTCGACCCCAACCCCTGGAATATTATTTTTATCCTACATCATTTTACAAGTATTTTCGACGTAATTATCTGTTTCCGTAAAAATAGAAAAAAGGCCTCCATCTCCAAGAATATACTCAATACTGACAAAAAACGCCAGATTAAGGTGCATTCCGCCTAGCATAAATGTTAATTTCCCATGTAATAATTTAGGATTATTCTGTAATATTTCGAGAGCTTTTGAATAAATGACCAAGACAAAGTGTGCTGTTATATAAATATTTTGTTTTAAAGTTTGAGCTAATAAATCTACTAATCTCACCATCGAAGTATATATGGTATCACATTCGGTAGGTGGATTGTTTATAAATGGCAAGTATAATATTTTGGAAACAAAAATTTCGTTGTCAACTAAAGTGTTGTTAAAATCAGTCCAGTTTAAAAAAGTTACTTTACTTGCCATGCTAGATTACTTACTACTTGCCATGCTATAAATAGATTTTTTTTTAGATTTTTCTCTTCTTCGAATCTTTCTTTTAGATACTTTTCTATCCAACGTTATAGATTTTAATGAAGGATGTTAGGCTAGATAATATTTATTTGATCTCTAACTATAACAAAGTATTGTTACAAAGCCTAATAAGCATGGGACATTGTTAAAATTGAATTAACTTAAGCCTCAAAAGCATTAATACTTACATTATATGACTACAGTTGAATAAAATCATATGCATAGGTATGTATATCGCATTTAATATTAAATAAATATTTACTAAAAATAAATATACTTTCAATTAAAATGCCTAAAACTTTACTAAAAGTAATTTTAACATAGAATTAGACGACTCGTGTACTTGGCAACTTATCTGGAACAATATCTATAAGTATGTAGTCATTTTTCTCTCTTTGAACGCCTTTAGTTCGACTTTATATTCTTGCCGTTCCTTTTTAACGCCGTTTATTTCTACCCTGTAATTTTGATTCTTATTTTAGCCATTAATTATCAACGATCATTGTGTTTCTAAAGAGTATATAATTTAATGGGCGATATGTTCACTTTCCTTCACAGAGAAAAAATGGCCGATTGTTAGAGAACGAAAAGAGAGTCGGTCTTGCTCGTCCCCTTAGATTACAATAGAAAGAGAATGTTATACGGTTATAAAATGATCAAGTGTACAGAATTAGAAGGATATAATGACGATGTAGTTGTATTTTTATTGCCGACTTTTCGTTGCGAACGATGTGCACAATAATTTATGAGCAATTTAAGGTTAACGACTATTTTATTCATATTTAATGATATATTATGACGCTAAATAATAAATATTTAAATTTTAAACATATATTATATAAGTGTCAAAAGGAAGTTGAGTAATACATTCAATAAACAATTCAATAATAATTGATTTTTATTAAACCGACTATATATTTTTTTTTTAATCTGGTTAGAGTTAGATTGAGCTATACTTCGAAGTTTCAAATTAGATATTATTAAAAATATAATTCTTTATTGAATTTGGAATCTATGTAGCTATCATTTAGATAAATAAGTATGATGGGATGGTTATCAGGAGGAATGCAGATAGACCTAAATAAAGAAGAGAAGTAGTGTACTGTAACGTTTTTATTTCGTTACATGTCTTTGATTATGATATATGATGTCTGGCGTATCATCACCGGATTCCCTATCGTTCCAGCCGGATAATTTATTTGACGAAAAATTTTACGTTCTCTAGTCCACAACCCTGTTATCGTTTGACACGACCCTGTTATCGCTCTGTGGAGGCGCTTTGTCAACATCCGCTTCTGTCAACTCTCTGTACTGTCGACTGACTTTTTTAATTTTAGCGCTCTGTAGCCCTAACCTAACCATCCCGGCTTTTTAGAAATGGTGATTATTTAAATCTTGCTGTATAATCTGAATCAGCTGCTATTTCAAAGAACAGGTAAAGATGAGATATTATCTTTATTAGATTCGTTATTATTATTGAATATTTTTAGGGTAGAGTTTTGGATTGACCCACCTTAACTCGTATTTGTATTTTGCTGGCACATTGATGTTCTTTTGCTTTTGTCCTCCTGAATGTTACATGGAAGAAAGAACAGTTTCTTTGTTTATTATTGAGCCCTCGGAAGTAATTCGAGGTAGGTTTATTTTGTTTATTAGACCTTGTTTGGTTTTGAACAAGAGTTTCATATTTTTAGGGTCCAAGTTACGGACTATTTACAAGGTACGGGCATTATCCAAGGTCCTAGTAGTATCCAAGGTACGGGTAGTGTTCCCCTGTACCGTTGTCTTATGGACGGACTGTGTCCAAGGTTATGGTTCAAGTTACGGACATTATCCAAGGTCCTAGTAGTGTTCCAAGGTACGGGTAGTGTCCCCATATTGCTACAGTATGGATACAGTGTAAGCCCCATGTTGCTTCGCTCCCATTTCTAAGCCTAGTCAGTAGCTGCGGCTGTATTGATTCATGGTGTCCTCACTCTGGCCCCTTTTGTTGTTTTGGCCAACAGGATCGCCGACAGACAGTACAGAGATGCTAGACCACCTCACGCTGCTACTGTTTGACGCAAGGTTACATAAAGAACAGCTAAGTGTAGATTTAAGTTCTAGTTTTACATTTAACATCTAAAACATTTTCAGTCTTAAACAATAATGTATATCTTAAGTAATATCGTACTATGTATCGTAATATGGACTATGTTTAGTGGTTAGATTGTTAAGAACATTCATGTCGATTTAATATTAAAATATGATTTAGATCTTAGGTTTCATTACATTACGTCTTGTAATGGTATTGTTTTCATAGATATTTAGTACAATTCTTAACACCACTTTCGTTGACATATAACCACTATAATAATTATTAAAATTGTACAATGCTATTTACCATCACAGTCCATCTTGAATAAATATAGCCATTAGTTTTAAGTAATATACAACTGTGTGTTTTCTTTCTCTGTGCGTGCCTGGCGCCCAGTATCTGTAATTTTTTGTTTATTGTTATTGATTAGTTTTCTCTCTAGTGAAATACCTTACCTACGACTGCTCTCCGATGAAAAGCTGCAGTTCGCAGTGGTAATGTTTATAAAAAAACGCTACAGTACACAAAATCACAAATTGTCAACTTTACAAAAAATATATCACCAAAGGCCTTAAAATCAGCGGTACTAAGAGAAACAGAGATTTTATTTCGGAAGACATGGATTAGATCAAAGGCTTGCATGGAATGCTCATATAGCAAAAAGTACACAGAGAGGCTGCCATCTCACTAGACAGGTGCAGAAGGATGTGTAGAAAAAATTAACTGATTTAACCTTAAAAATTACTCTATCACAAGGGGTTGGGTAAGACTGCTTTGATAATACCTATGGGTAGTTGGTGGTATAATTGGACAAAGGCATTGCAAGTGGCGGCCCAATAAGGATGGTATGTTCCACACAAAGTCTTGCTTGCGTGTAAGGTTGCACTAAAAAAAACCTACAAATAAGAATGACGTTTCGTTGAATTTATCGCCATTACATATTTTCATACAATGCAAAATGGATCTGTCATGCACAGGTCAACTCACGGTACATAACAAAGTTCATCAATGCCATTCAGGCTCTTCTGAGACACTGCAAAAGCTGTCACAAGAATGGCGACAAAACAGTGGTTGGCCAACAATGATTCGCCAAAACACTGATTCGCCAAAATTTACGGTAGAACTGATATTAAAAGACAGAAAAACTGTAGTGGGTCTACAAACAAGCTTTGAAAGCTTAATTGAAATCTAAAGCTTATGGGATTGACGGATAAGGCTATGTACAGGGTGAGTCAACGATAGAGTAAAGTCCATTATCTCATTTGTTTCGAGGTTTACAAAAAATTATTAAATATAAAAGTTATAGGGACGGTTAGGATACACATTTTAAAATTATTATAGAGTACACAGGGTGCTTCAAAAAAGTGTGACGAATATAACATATGTTTTTTAAATGGAATACCCTATTTTTTATTTTATTTTTAGATTCTGCGTAAAATTCCATAACTTTTTTGTACATAATGTTATATTCCTAAAATTAATAGTTTCTGTAATATTTAAATTTGTTTTAACAAATGTCAGATTGCAGTGTGATAAAAACTTGTCAGTAATGGCATTGTTTCTGAAGTTGGAGAACCAAAATTTGGTAGGAGAATTTAATAGAGATATAGAAAAGAAGACTTATGGAGGATGATATTTAGTAGATGCACCCTGTAGCATATTTATACCTATTTTAATAGTTTGCATGATTTATTCCAATTTTTCTATTTTTTACCCATATTTTTTAATAAATTACGCTATAACATCATAGTTACCATGACAAAAAGTAATAATTATCAAAATGTCTTGTCTGTTAAGCAAGTTAAGAACAAAATTTGAATTTTAGTTTAATATGTTGTAATAAGTATAAATTGTAGAGATAATAGTTACAGATTTTCCTGAAATGAATTAGTCAATGTGACTGATATACACGAACAAGCCAAGAAAAACTTATTTTTTGGTTCAGTACTATATTAAATTATATAGTGCTTTGCTAAGTAGTATAAGAATAGATGTAAATTATCTAGAAAATATCTTCAGTGTGTAATGGGACGGTTTCACGGCAGTAGTAATATTGGCTTTAGCAAATGAATTATAAACCAGAATTACTACGAGAAAAAAACTTTACTGTATGTCGAAAAAAAATCCTATATTAGTAGACTTCAACAATTAGATAATCTAGTATTACCTTAATCCGTGGCTATTCGCCCCGACGCGCGACGGAAAGTCCAAGTGCCCTCTTTCATAACATGGAAATACACCAAGAAATTCACGACTGCGATTTTAGTTTATTTATGTAAAGTTAATTAATTTCAACTAATACTAGCAACTGTAACTAATTATTAAGCTACTTGTTAAAGATAAGTAATAAATAGTTTGTTTTGTCATGGCAACTATGATTTTATAGGGTAATTGTAATAAAAATATGGGTAAAAATAGAAAAAATTGGAATAAATCGCAAACTATTAAAAACAGGTATATGACATACTTAATAAAAGTTGAAGAGTTTTGTAAAATATATCAGAAAAAATGATAATATATAGGGTGTCCCATTTAAAAAATTTGAGATTTTTTAATTTTAAGTAGTTGGAATTCATAAATATATATTGAACACCTTGTATCATTTAACTAAAATATCTTTATATATATATATCTTTTTTTTCATCTCTATAAAACTCTCCTACCAATTTTGGTACTCCAACTTCAGCAACAATGGCACCACTGACAATTTTTTACCACACTGAAATTTAACATTTGTTTAAACAAATTGAAATATTACAAAAACTATTAATTTTACGTATATGACATTATATATAAAAAAGTTATGCAATTTTACGCAGAATCTAAAAATAAAATAAAAAATAGTGTGTTGCATTTAAAAAAACATGTTTTATCCGCCACACTTTTTAGGAGCACCTTGTATACCTTGTACAGATTTTCTCAATCTGAAGAAGAATCGACAGTATAACACATTTTATGTCAGTGTATTAGCAAATGGTAAGCCGTTGACAAAAAGCTACATGGTGAGTTCAGTTTCCAAGTTACCAGACTTTTTGAAAAATGATAGGACTGCAGAATAACCTAGAGATTAGAAGAGGGCCACAGTAGATCTCAAAATGTGTCTTATGAAACAGATTGATAGCTACCTGACATTACCAGTAACTCTGTAACGTTAACATTACATACTAAGTTTCAAATTTGTCATTGTTTCACATTCCATGTAGGCATAATTTTATAATTTCGAATATAGATGAACATAATACCCTAATAATACAGTACATTCACCATCATTTCAGGTTAACAAGATTGGTATTGGTAAAGGAAGGCACTAATGAAACCTATATGTCATAGCAATGCACCATTTCGAAATATAATCATTAAGAAAATTGACTACCAAAGATCATCATCGAAGCAAGAGAACCATGAAGAAACTGCATTGCTCTTCATCATTTACTATAAAGAAATCAGTGGCAACATTAAGAACTTTGGAGAGAACAACAAAAATAAAACAGAATTAATTGATTAATTGGAAATTAATTTGGAAATTAATTAATTTCCATAGCAGACCTACAAAACATACAGGGAGTTCCAGAATTCCGTGGATATAGAACAACTACGTATTTTTTGAATCAACATAATTTAATTGAACATTAGAGGTCATCATTTAAAAATAAACCAGAATACTAATTAATTTAAAATATATAATCTTTTTGTGAAGGTTATTGTCAAATATAATTTGCGATACTAAGATAAAATTCCATTAATTTCTTAAATTAGATTATTAGGACATAATACATTTTAAGCACCTCCACAGCTTGATGTGACAAAACAGATTTTTTGGAAGTAGCAGTTTTGGAAAAAAAAATTTTTCCTCAAAAAAATGCACGGAGGTGTTTTTTACAAGAGACAAAAAATGTAGTAGATACTAAAAGGACCATTTTACGAAAAAAAAATCGGTTGTCGGTTGATTTATAATATTTATACTTAAATTTATGTAGAGGTGGGGATAGTTTTCGTCCTAACTGTACTTTTTCTTGATTTTTGTGAAAGTTTAATTTTAAAGCACTTAGCAAAACATAGACACTCAAAATCTCATTCAAATCGGAATAGCAGTTATTAAAATATCTCAAAAAATGTGTTTATTTATTTTTTTAAAGTTTTATGCACTCTAACGAACAAACGAAGCACTATAAAGGTAAATTGTGTCAAATAAACTTATTTTGATTATAAAAATTGATAGTAGTTCTATGTCCAGGGAATATTGGGACACCCTGTATTGTTTTCTTAGTTTCTATTATTTGAATAATCTTTAAATTGATCATATCAATCTTAATCAGATTTGTAAATGCCTATAGCATCAAACTTTCATTATTTTTTGCCTTTGAATACATAGAAAATTATTTGGATATTACGACTTGACCGTAATTACGATGACCATTTTGAGAGTAAAAGTAAAGAAAGTGTCGAATATATAATAAAACACTTCTGAATCGTTCGCTTTAAATAAACCAACCAGTTCAATGCCACGTAATTTTAAAATACTTTTTC